>NC_069499.1:1193308231-1193608231 GCF_027579735.1 Bombina bombina
TTAAAAATAATTTATTAGATGTTACTTATGTCAATTTTGAGAGGGGCCTGGCACCTAACTCCCTCACTTCCCACTGACTTGCATTATAAACTGGGTTTCAATTTACAACGGTTTCGATTTACAACCATTCCTTCTGGAACCTAACCCCGGCGTAAACTGAGGGCTACCTGTATATAATCAGCAATAGCAAGCAATCCACTACTAATTGTGCAAACAGATAATAGTGCACTTCGAATTTAAATAACTCCCATCAATCTAGGGCTAGGTGTAAATAACAAGCTCAGCACTGTATCATGCAAAGCATAGTTCCGAATCAACAATCCAAATGATTACTATTATATCTTGGTTGCACATAAGCCAGGGGTAGTTGTAAACCTATACTGTCCTGACAAAGTGAAAAGTAAATATCTGTAGAGGTCCTTTGGGCTAAAGGCATAACCATAATACACAATACCATGTGCAGGAGCTCAGTGGAGTAAAGCAGCTAGTGCTGTGCACAGACCAACTAATTGCAAGCCAACTAATCGATTATGAGATTCGTTAACAACTATTTCTCTTGTTAAGTGTGTTCAGTCCACGGGTCATTCATTACTTATGGGATATATTCTCCTTCCCAACAGGAAGTTGCAAGAGGATCACCCAAGCAGAGCTGCTATATAGCTCCTCCCCTCACATGTCATATCCAGTCATTCTCTTGCAACCCTCAACAAAGAAGGAGGTCGCGAGAGGAGCTGGAGTTTTTACTTAACTATTCTTCAATCAAAAGTTTGTTATTTTAAATGGCACCGGAGTGTGCTGTTTTTCTATCTCAGGCAGTATTTGGAAGAAGAAACTGCCTGTGTTTTGTTTCTATGATCTTAGCAGGCGTAACTAAGATCTACTGGCTGTTCTCGACATTCTGAGGAGTGGGGTAACTTCAGAAACTGGGAATAGCATGCGGGGTCCTCCGCAAATGAGGTATGTGCAGTACATTATTTTCTGGGAATGGAATTGACTAAGAAAATACTGCTGTTACCGTATGATGTAAGTACAGCCTTAAATGCAGTAATGGCAACTGGTATCAGGCTGATAAATGTACGCGCAGTCGAGTTATTTTCTAGGGACTAGAATTTGACTGAGAAAATACTGTTAAAACTGAAATAATACTTAAGCCTTATCTGCAGTGGTAGCGACTGGTAGCAGGCTTAGTGATAACTTTGCATGACATTGGAAAATGTTGTTTTTTAATAAAACGTTTACTGGCATGTTATTCGTTTTTGTGAGGTACTTTGGTGATAAATCTCTTTGGGCATGATTTTTTTCCACATGGCTAACATAGATTTTCTGCATGGAAAACGTTATATCAGGGCTCCCACTGTTGTAATAGGAGTGGGAGGGACCTTGTTTTAGCGCCTTGTTGCGCAGTTAAAATTCTAGCACAGTCTTCCTGCTTCTTCCTCCTTGATCCAGGACGTCTCTAGAGAGCTCAGGGGTCTGCAAAATTCATTTTTGAGGGAGGTAATCAGTCACAGCAGATCTGTGACAGTGTGCTTGACTGTGATTAAAAGCATTAAATCTTAATTGATATCCGTTTTATCCGTTTTGAGTATTGAGGGGTTAATCATCCTTTTGCTAATGGGTGCAATCCTCTGCTAATAATACACTTCTTGTTAAGAATTGTTTAATTATATCTGTATTTTGAAGCGCTGCAGCGTTTTTTATATTGCTTGTAAACTTATTGAAAGTGATTTCTCCAACATTGGTGTGTCCGGTCCACGGCGTCATCCTTACTTGTGGGAAATATCTCTTCCCCAACAGGAAATGGCAAAGAGTCCCAGCAAAGCTGGCCACATAGTCCCCCCTAGGCTCCACCCACCCCAGTCATTCTCTTTGCCGTTGCACAGGCAACATCTCCACGGAGATGGTTAAGAGTTTTTTGGTGTTTAAATGTAGTTTTTTTATTCTTCTATCAAGTGTTTGTTATTTTAAAATAGTGCTGGTATGTACTATTTACTCTGAAACAGAAAAGGATGAAGATTTCTGTTTGTGAGAGGAAGATGATTTTAGCAGACAGTAACTAAAATCGATTGCTGTTTCCACATAGGACTGTTGAGATGAAGTAACTTCAGTTGGGGGAAACAGTTAGCAGACATTTCTGCTTAAGGTATGACTAGCATATTTCTAACAAGACCATGTAATGCTGGAAGGCTGTCATTTCCCCTCATGGGGACCGGTAAGCCATTTTCTTAGTCAAGCAAACAGAATAAAGGGCTTAATATGGGCTATAAAACTGGTAGACACTTTTATGGGCTAAATCGATTGCTTTATTTGGGCATTTTATACATGTTTATGCTGATAATTCACAATTATAAACTTGGGGAACGTTTTTTAACGGCAGGCACTATGTTAGACACCTTTTCCAGTCAGGGAGGGCCTTCCCAGTTGTAGGCTGAGCCTCATTTTCGCGCCTTTACTGCGCAGTTGTTTTTTGAGAGCAAGACATGCAGATGCATGTGTGAGGATCTGAAAGTAGCTGGAAAAGTTTATAGAAGGCGTCACTTGGTATCGTATTCCCCTCTGGGCTTGGTTAGGTCTCAGCAAAGGCTATAGCTGGGACTGTATAGGGGTTAAACGGCTCCGGTTCCGTTATTTTAAGGGTTAAAGCTCTGAAAATTGGTGTGCAATACTCTTAATGCTTTAAGACACTGTGGTGAAATTTTGGTAATTTTTGAACAATTCCTTCATACTTTTTCACATATTCAGTAATAAAGTGTTTTCTGTTTAAAATTTAAAGAGACAGTAACGGTTTTGTTTTAAAAAGTTTTTTGTGCTTTATTGACAAGTTTAAGCCTGTTTAACATGTCTGTGCCTTCGGATAAGCTATGTTCTATATGTATGAAAGCCAATGTGTCTCCCCATTTAAATTTGTGTGATAATTGTGCCATAGCGTCCAAACAAAGTAAGGACAGTACTGCCACAGATAATGAAATTGCCCAAGATGATTCCTCAGATGAGGGAAGTAAACATGATACTACATCATCTCCTACTGTGTCTACACCAGTTTTGCCCACGCAGGAGGCCCCTAGTACATCTAGCGCGCCAATGCTTATTACCATGCAACAATTGACGGCTGTAATGGATAACTCCATAGCAAATATTTTATCCAAAATGCCTACATATCAGAGAAAGCGCGATTGCTCTGTTTTAAACACTGAAGAGCAGGAGGGCGCTGATGATAATTGTTCTGTCATACCCTCACACCAATCTGAAGTGGCCATGAGGGAGGTTTTGTCAGATGGGGAAAAATTTCTCAACAAGCTGAACCTGATGTTGTGACATTTAAATTTAAATTAGAACATCTCCGCGCACTGCTTAAGGAGGTGTTATCTACTCTGGATGATTGTGACAACTTGGTCATTCCAGAGAAATTATGCAAGATGGACAAGTTCCTAGAGGTTCCGGTGCACCCCGACGCTTTTCCTATACCCAAGCGGGTGGCGGACATAGTGAATAAGGAGTGGGAAAAGCCCGGCATACCTTTTGTTCCCCCCCCCTATATTCAAGAAATTATTTCCTATGGTCGACCCCAGAAAGGACTTATGGCAGACAGTCCCTAAGGTCGAGGGGGCAGTTTCTACTCTAAACAAGCGCACTACTATTCCTATCGAGGATAGTTGTGCTTTCAAAGATCCTATGGATAAAAAATTGGAGGGTTTGCTTAAAAAGATTTTTGTACAGCAAGGTTACCTTCTACAACCCATTTCGTGCATTGTTCCTGTCACTACAGCAGCGTGGTTCTGGTTCGAGGAACTAGAAAAGTCGCTCAGTAGAGAGACTCCATATGAGGAGGTTATGGACAGAGTTCACGCACTTAAGTTGGCTAACTCTTTTATTTTAGATGCCGCTTTGCAATTAGCTAGATTAGCGGCGAAAAATTCAGGGTTTGCAATCGTGGCGCGCAGAGCGCTTTGGCTAAAGTCTTGGTCAGCGGATGTGTCATCCAAGACAAAATTGCTTAACATCCCTTTCAAAGGTAAAACTCTATTTGGACCAGAATTGAAAGAGATTATCTCAGACATCACTGGGGGAAAGGGCCACGCCCTTCCACAAAATAGGCCTTTCAAGGCCAAGAATAAGTATAATTTTCGTTCCTTTCGCAATTTCAGGAACGGACCGGCCTCTAATTCTGCATCCTCTAAGCAAGAGGGTAATGCCTCACAACCCAAACCAGCCTGGAAACCGATGCAAGGCTGGAACAAGGGTAAGCAGGCCAAGAAGCCTGCTGCTGCTAACAAAACAGCATGAAGGTGTAGCCCCGGATCCGGGACCGGATCTAGTAGGGGGCAGACTCTCTCTCTTTGCTCAGGCTTGGGCAAGAGATGTTCAGGATCCCTGGGCACTAGAAATAGTTTCTCAGGGTTATCTTCTGGAATTCAGGGAACTACCCCCAAGGGGAAGGTTCCACATGTCTCACTTATCCTTAAACCAAATAAAGAGACAGGCGTTCTTACATTGTGTAGAAGACCTGTTAAAGATGGGAGTGATACACCCAGTTCCAATAAAGGAACAAGGAATGGGATTTTATTCAAATCTGTTCGTAGTTCCCAAAAAAGAGGGAACTTTCAGACCAATTTTGGATTTGAAGATCCTAAACAAATTTCTCAGGGTACCATTGTTCAAGATGGAAACCATTCGAACGATTCTACCCACTATCCAGGAAGGTCAATTTATGACTACCGTGGATCTAAAAGGATGCGTACCTACATATTCCTATCCACAAAGAACATCATCAGTTCCTAAGGTTCGCCTTTCTGGACAAACATTACCAGTTTGTGGCCCTCCCATTCCGGTTAGCCACTGCTCCAAGGATTTTCACAAAGGTACTAGGGTCCCTTCTAGCGGTTCTAAGACAGAGGGGCATTGCAGTAGTACCTTACTTGGACGACATTCTAATACAAGCGTCGTCCCTGTCAAAAGCAAAGGCTCATACAGACATCGTTCTGGCCTTTCTCAGATCACACGGATGGAAGGTGAACATAGAAAAAAGTTCTCTGTCTCCGTCAACAAGAGTTCCCTTCTTGGGAACAATAATAGATTCCTTAGAAATGAGGATTTTTCTGACAGAGGTCAGAAAGTCAAAACTTCTAAGCACTTGTCAAGTTCTTCATTCTGTTCCACGTCCTTCCATAGCGCAGTGCATGGAAGTAGTAGGGTTGATGGTTGCAGCAATGGACATAGTTCCTTTTGCGCGAATTCATCTAAGACCATTACAACTGTGCATGCTCAAACATTGGAATGGGGACTATACAGACTTGTCTCCAATGATTCAAGTAGATCAGAGGACCAGAGATTCACTCCGTTGGTGGCTGACCCTGGACCATCTATCCCAGGGAATGAGCTTCCGCAGAGTGGGTCATTGTCACGACCGACGCCAGTCTAGTGGGCTGGGGCGCGGTCTGGGAATCCCTGAAAGCTCAGGGTCTATGGTCTCGGGAAGAGTCTCTTCTCCCGATAAACATTCTGGAACTAAGAGCGATCTTCAATGCTCTCAGGGCTTGGCCTCAGCTAGCAAAGGCCAGATTCATAAGATTCCAATCAGACAACTTGACGACTGTTGCGTATATCAATCATCAGGGGGGAACAGTTCCCTGGCGATGAAAGAAGTGACCAAAATAATTCAATGGGCGGAGGATCACTCCTGCCACCTATCTGCGATCCACATCCCAGGTGTGGAAAACTGGGAAGCGGATTATCCAAGTCGTCAGACATTCCATCCGGGTGAGTGGGAACTCCACCCGGAGATCTTTGTCCAACTAACTCAATTATGGGGCATTCCAGACATGGATCTGATGGCGTCTCGTCAGAACTTCAAGGTTCCTTGCTACGGGTCCAGATCCAGGGATCCCAAGGCGACTCTAGTAGATGCACTAGTAGCACCTTGGACCTTCAACCTAGCTTATGTATTTCCACCGTTTCCTCTCATTCCCAGGCTGGTAGCCAGGATCAAACAGGAGAGGGCCTCGGTGATCTTGATAGCTCCTGCGTGGCCACGCAGGACTTGGTATGCAGACCTGGTGAATATGTTATCGGTTCCACCATGGAAGCTACCTTTGAGACAGGGCCTTCTTGTTCCGGGTCCATTCGAACATCCAAATCTGGTCTCCCTCCAGCTGACGGCTTGGAGATTGAACGCTTGATTCTATCAAAGCGTGGGTTTTCAGATTCTGTGATAGATACTCTGGTTCAGGCCAGAAAACCAGTAACTAGAAAGATTTACCATAAAATATGGAAAAGATATATCTGTTGGTGTGAATCCAAAGGATTCCCATGGAATAAGATAAAAATTCCTACGATTCTCTCCTTTCTACAAGAAGGTTTGGAGAAAGGATTATCTGCAAGTTCTCTAAAGGGACAGATCTCTGCTTTATCTGTCTTACTACACAAAAGACTGGCAGCTGTGCCAGATGTTCAAGCATTTGTTCAGGCTCTGGTTAGGATCAAGCCTGTTTACAGACCTTTGACTCCTCCCTGGAGTCTAAATCTAGTTCTTTCAGTTCTTCAAGGGGTTCCGTTTGAACCTTTACATTCCATAGATATTAAGTTACTATCTTGGAAAGTTTTGTTTTTGGTTGCTATTTCTTCTGCTAGAAGAGTTTCAGAGTTATCTGCTCTGCAGTGTTCTCCGCCCTATCTGGTGTTCCATGCAGATAAGGTGGTTTTGCGTACTAAGCCTGGTTTTCTTCCAAAGGTTGTTTCTAACAAGAATATTAACCAGGAGATAGTTGTACCTTCTTTATGTCCAAATCCAGTTTCAAAGAAGGAACGTTTGTTACACAATTTGGACGTAGTCCGTGCTCTAAAATTCTATTTAGAGGCTACAAAAGATTTCAGACAAACATCTTCTTTGTTTGTTGTCTATTCTGGTAAAAGGAGAGGTCAAAAAGCGACGTCTACCTCTCTTTCCTTTTGGCTTAAAAGCATCATCCGATTGGCTTATGAGACTGCCGGACGGCAGCCTCCTGAAAGAATCACAGCTCACTCCACTAGGGCTGTTGCTTCCACATGTGCCTTCAAGAACGAGGCTTCTGTTGACCAGATATGTAAGGCAGCGACTTGGTCTTCACTGCACACTTTTGCCAAATTTTACAAATTTGATACTTTTGCTTCTTCGGAGGCTATTTTTGGGAGAAAGGTTTTGCAAGCCTTGGTGCCTTCCGTTTAGGTAACCTGATTTGCTCCCTCCCTTCATCCGTGTCCTAAAGCTTTGGTATTGGTTCCCACAAGTAAGGATGACGCCGTGGACCGGACACACCAATGTTGGAGAAAACAGAATTTATGCTTACCTGATAAATTACTTTCTCCAACGGTGTGTCCGGTCCACGGCCCGCCCTGGTTTTTTAATCAGGTCTGATGAATTATTTTCTCTAACTACAGTCGCCACGGTACCATATGGTTTCTCCTATATTTTTCCTCCTGTCCGTCGGTCGAATGACTGGGGTGGGCGGAGCCTAGGGGGGACTATGTGGCCAGCTTTGCTGGGACTCTTTGCCATTTCCTGTTGGGGAAGAGATATTTCCCACAAGTAAGGATGACGCCGTGGACCGGACACACCGTTGGAGAAAGTAATTTATCAGGTAAGCATAAATTCTGTTTTCCAAGCTTGCTAGTTTCATTGCTAAGTCCGTTTAAACATGTCTGATTCAGAGGAAACTGTTTGTTCATCATGTTCAAAAGCCAATGTGGAGCCCAATAGAACGATGTGTACCAATTATTATATTGATATTGCTTTGAATAAAAGTCAATCTGTACCGATAGAGAAACTATCACCAGACAACGAGGGGGAAGTTATGCCGCCTAACTCTCCTCACGTGTCAGTACCTGCGTCTCCCGCTCGGGAGATGCGTAGGATTGAGACGCCAAGTACATCTAGGCCCTTACAAATCACTTTACATGATATGGCTAATGTTAAGAAAGAAGTATTATATAATATGCCTGAATTAAGGGGCAAGCGCGATAGCTCTGGGTTAAGGACAGAGCGCGCTGATGACACAAGAGCCATGTCTGATACTGCGTCACAATTTGCAGAACATGAAGTCGGTGAGCTTCATTCTGTCGGTGACGGTTCTGATCCGGGGAGACCGGATTCAGAAGTTTCAAATTTTAAATTTAAGCTTGAGAACCTCAGTGTGTTACTAGGGGAGGTATTAGCGGCTCTGAATGATTGCGACACGGTGGCAATTCCAGAGAAAATGTGTAGGTTGGATAGATACTATGCGGTACCGGTGTGTACTGACGTCTTTCCTATACCAAAAAGACTTACAGAAATTATTAGTAAGGAGTGGGATAGACCCGGTGTGCCTTTTTCCCCTCCCCCGATATTTAGAAAAATGTTTCCTATAGACGACACCACACGAGACTTATGGCAGACGGTCCCTAAGGTGGAGGGAGCAGTTTCTACTTTAGCCAAGCGTACCACTATCCCGGTGGAGGATAGCTGTGCTTTCTCAGATCCAATGGATAAAAAATTAGAGGGTTATCTTAAGAAAATGTTTGTTCAACAGGGTTTTATATTGCAGCCTCTTGCATGCATTGCGCCTGTCACGGCTGCAGCGGCATTCTGGTTTGAGTCTCTGGAAGAGGCGATTCGCACAGCGCCATTGGATGAGGCTTTGTGCAAAGTTAGAACCCTTAAGCAAGCTAATGCGTTTGTTTCAGATGCCGTAGTACATCTAACCAAACTTACGGCTAAAAATTCCGGATTCGCCATACAGGCGCGCAGAGCGCTCTGGCTTAAATCCTGGTCAGCGGATGTAACTTCCAAGTCTAAGCTACTTAACATTCCTTTCAAAGGGCAGACCTTATTCGGGCCCGGCTTGAAGGAAATTATTGCTGACATTACGGGAGGTAAGGGCCACGCCATTCCTCAGGACAGGGCCAAACAGTCTAATTTTCGTGCCTTTCGTAACTTCAAGGCAGGAGCAGCATCAACTTCCTCCGCTCCAAAACAGGAAGGAACTACTGCTCGTTACAGACAGGGTTGGAAAGGCAACCAGTCATGGAACAAGGGCAAGCAGGCCAGAAAGCCTACTCCGGCCCCTAAGACAGCATGAAGACAGGGCCCCCTATCCGGGGATGGATTTAGTGGGGGGCAGACTTTCTCTCTTCGCCCAGGCTTGGGCAAGAGATGTGCAGGATCCCTGGACGTTGAAGATTATATCTCAGGGATACCTTCTGGATTTCAAAACCTCTCCTCCACAAGGGAGGTTCCATCTATCGAGGTTATCAACAAACCTAGTAAAGAGAGAGGCATTTCTACAATGTGTACAAGACCTCTTAATCATGGGAGTGATCCACTCAGTTCCGCGATCGGAACAGGGACAAGGATTTTACTCAAATCTATTCGTGGTTCCCAAAAAAGAGGGAACCTTCAGACCAATCTTGGACTTAAAGATCTTAAACAAATTCCTAAGGGTACCATCGTTCAAGATGGAAACCATTCGAACCATCCTACCCATGATCCAAGAGGGTCAATATATGACCACAGTGGACTTAAAGGATGCTTACCTTCACATACCGATTCACAAAGATCATTATCGGTACCTAAGGTTTGCCTTTCTAGACAGGCATTACCAGTTTGTGGCTCTTCCCTTCGGGTTAGCCACGGCCCCAAGAATTTTTACGAAGGTTCTGGGCTCACTTCTGGCGGTACTAAGACCACGAGGCATAGCGGTGGCTCCGTACCTAGACGACATTCTGATACAAGCGTCAAGTTTTCAGAATGCATAGTCTCATACAGAGATAGTGCTAGCATTTCTGAGGTCGCATGGGTGGAAAGTGAACGTGGAAAAGAGTTCTCTGTTACCACTCACAAGGGTTCCTTTTCTAGGGACTCTTATAGATTCTGTAGAGATGAAGATTTACCTGACGGAGTCCAGGTTATCAAAGATTCTCAATGCTTGCCATGTCCTTCATTCCTAAGCCCATCAGTAGCTCAGTGCATGGAGGTAATCGGCTTAATGGTCGCGGCAATGGACATAGTGCCATTTGCGCGCCTGCATCTCAGACCGCTGCAACTATGCATGCTCAGTCAATGGAACGGGGATTACTCAGATCTGTCCCCTTTGCTAAATCTGGACCAGGAGACCAGAGATTCTCTTCTCTGGTGGTTGTCACCGGTTCATCTGTCCAAAGGAATGACCTTTCAAGACCAGATTGGACGATTGTAACAACGGATGCCAGCCTTCTAGGCTGGGGAGCAGTCTGGAATTCCCTGAAGGCTCAGGGATCGTGGACTCAGGAGGAGAAACTCCTTCCAATAAACATTCTAGAATTAAGAGCAATATTCAATGCTCTTCTAGCTTGGCCTCAGTTAGCAAAACTGAGGTTCATCCGATTTCAGTCGGACAATATCACGACTGTGGCTTAAATCAATCATCAAGGGGGAACCAGGAGTTCCCTAGCGATGTTGGAAGTCTCGAAGATAATTCGCTGGGCAGAGTCTCACTCTTGCCACCTGTCAGCGATTTACATCCCAGGCGTAGAGAACTGGGAGGCGGATTTCCTAAGTCGCCAGACTTTTCATCCGGGAGAGTGGGAACTTCACCCGGAGGTATTTGCTCAACTGATTCGTCGTTGGGGCAAACCGGATCTGGATCTCATGGCATCTCGCCAGAACGCGAAGCTTCCTTGTTACGGATCCAGGTCCAGGGACCCGGGAGCGGTGCTGGTAGATGCATTAGCAGCCCCTTGGGTTTTCAACATAGCTTATGTGTTTCCACCATTTCCGTTGCTACCTCGACTGATTGCCAGGATCAAACAGGAGAGGGCATAGGTAATTCTGATAGCGCCTGCGTGGCCACGCAGGACCTGGTATGCAGACCTAGTGGACATGTCGTCCTGTCCACCATGGTCTCTTCCTCTGAGGCAGAACCTTCTAATTCAGGGTCCTTTCAACCATCCAAACCTAATTTCTCTGAGGCTGACTGCCTGGAAATTGAACGCTTGATTCTATCAAAGCGTGGGTTTTCGGATTCGGTTATTGATACATTAATACAGGCTCGGAAACCTGTGACCAGAAAAATTTACCATAAGATATGGCGTAAATATTTATATTGGTGCGAATCCAAGAGTTACTCATGGAGTAAGGTTAGGATTCCTAGGATATTGATTTTTCTACAAGAGGGTTTAGAAAAGGGTTTATCCGCTAGTTCGCTAAAGGGACAGATTTCAGCTCTGTCTATTCTTTTACACAAACGTCTGGCAGAGAATCCAGACGTCCAGGCCTTTTGTCAGGCTTTGGCTAGAATTAAGCCTGTGTTTAAAGCTGTTGCTCCTCCGTGGAGCTTAAACTTGGTTCTTAAAGTTCTTCAGGGTGTTCCGTTTGAACCCCTTCATTCCATTGATATTAAGCTTTTATCTTGGAAAGTTTTGTTTTTGATGGCTATTTCCTCGGCTCGAAGAGTCTCTGAGTTATCTGCCTTACATTGTGATTCTCCTTATCTGATCTTTCATTCAGACAAGGTAGTTCTGCGTACTAAACCTGGGTTTTTACCTAAGGTTGTTTCTAACAGGAATATCAATCAAGAGATTGTTGTTCCATCATTATGTCCTAATCCTTCTTCAAAGAAGGAACGTCTTTTGCATAATCTAGACGTAGTCCGTGCTCTGAAGTTCTACTTACAGGCAACTAAAGATTTTAGACAAACTTCTTCTCTGTTTGTCGTTTACTCTGGACAGAGGAGAGGTCAAAAGGCTTCGGCTACCTCTCTCTCTTTTTGGCTTTGTAGCATAATACGTTTAGCCTATGAGACTGCTGGACAGCAGCCTCCTGAAAGAATTACAGCTCATTCCACCAGAGCTGTGGCTTCCACCTGGGCCTTTAAGAATGAGGCCTCTGTTGAACAGATTTGCAAGGCTGCAACTTGGTCTTCACTTCATACTTTTTCCAAATTTTCCAAATTTGACACTTTCGCTTCTTCGGAGGCTGGTTTTGGGAGAAAGGTTCTACAGGCAGTGGTTCCTTCTGTTTAATGTTCCTGCCTTGTCCCTCCCATCATCCGTGTACTTTAGCTTTGGTATTGGTATCCCATAAGTAATGGATGACCCGTGGACTGAACACACTTAACAAGAGAAAACATAATTTATGCTTACCTGATAAATTTATTTCTCTTGTAGTGTGTTCAGTCCACGGCCCGCCCTGTCTTTTTAAGGCAGGTTCTAAATTTTAAAATTATAACTCCAGTCACCACTGCACTTTATAGTTTCTCCTTTCTCGTCTTGTTTCGGTCGAATGACTGGATATGACATGTGAGGGGAGAAGCTATATAGCAGCTCTGCTTGGGTGATCCTCTTGCAACTTCCTGTTGGGAAGGAGAATATATCCCATAAGTAATGGATGACCCGTGGACTGAACACACTACAAGAGAAATTTATCAGGTAAGCATAAATTATGTTTTTCATAATCGATTATTATCGATTATGATAAGTTTTTGCAGCTCTACTTTTGTTCAAGACTTACTTGGAGGTGGATCAGCCTTCACCTAGACAGTTTTCTGCTCGCTCCTCTAGATCAGTTTCCACTTCCTGGGCTTTTTAGAATGAGGCTTCTGTTGACCAATTTTCTGAAGTAGCTACTTCATATGTTTTTTGTATACTTTACTTTTTTTTTTTCTAAATTCTCTCATTTTGATGTTGGTTTTATTTATTTTATTTTTTGCTTCTTCTAAGGCAGCTTTTTGCATGAAATCCTTCAGGCAGTTGTCTCATGATTATTTAAATTTCATCCGTTGGTCATTTTTATTGCATATTACCCTGTTTATTCTTTGTGTTTGTAGATTTTGTTTCACTGTGAAAAAATGTTCTTTTTATCCTGCCCTTATTTCTCATTACTTGTGGACTCAACAGCTTGGGCATTCGTTTCCAGGAGTAAAGGATTGTGGACTCTCTCACCAGACCTGTATGTTTGTTTTTTTGGTGTTGGTTTATTTTTGCACACATTTTCCCTACCTCTTTTTGCTTGGCTATATTGCCAGTGAGGTGGGAAGGGTTTTATATAGCTCTTGGGGTTTGGGAATCTTTGCCGCCTCCTAGTGGCAGGGAAGAATAATTCCAAGGAGTAATGGATCACGGACTTTTGCCACCATGAAACAAATGAATTTGTCAGCTAAGCTTAAACTGTTTTTTCGTGCATAATCATCTACCACAGAGTCTTTGTTGTTGTTTTTTAGCTCTATCAAAATGTATTATATAGCTGGTGCTCCAATTAATTATTGCTTCTGTTGCTTTCTTCACATGATAAAGATAACTGTTCAGAAAATGTTGCCTGCCAGGTGGCATTATGAAGTAGCGGGGACAGTGTAATACTTTGCAATATTATAACACTTTCTGTTATTTCTAAATGTTACTGAAGCAATACAAAACACAAATTTCATAATTTAACATAAACAGATTATCGATAATTTGTGCAAAAAAATAAAAATAAAAAATCTGCTAATTTTAGCTTCATATTGTCTTAAATTGTAGCTGGGTGGTCAGCTAGGCATTGTGCCCATTAAGCAGGTCCTGGAGGAGTACACTGCTATTTGTACAGTTGTGTAGTCTGATGGTAAATGTAAAGCAGGTTGAACTTTTTAACAACTTTTTTGTGTTGCCCATTTTTGATTTTGTCAAGTCCTACAATAAACCAAAATATAAAAAGGGTCATATCTGTATCACAGTGTTCCTCTCTTGGGAAGCTGTGCAAGCATTAGGGTTGTTCTCACTTGTTTTATAGCATTTGTGTGTTTTTAAGGTTTTGTGTGTTTTTAAGGTGGATGGGAGCTTGAGTGTTCTACAGAATAGAAATGTTAATAAAGACCTATACCATAATGTATAGAAAGAGTATCACATAGTTAATATTGTGCTTAGTTTATATCCTAAGGGCCCTGTTATCTATACCTCGCTGACACTTGTAGGGGCGGCCCTGAGGGAGTTCTCTTTTTTTCGAGATGTTTCCAATAGAAATTAATAGAGGTCTCTGGAAAGGGAAGATTCACTGAGGAAGGCAAAGGGAGCAGGAGTGCACTTTAAAAATGAAATACTGCAGTCTGCCGATATGTAGCTGCTGCAGCCAGCATGGTCAATCTAATGAGGTGGAGATGTTGACTTGCTAAGCACACACTGCTTAATGTGGAGAGTATTTAGCCGAAGTAGATAGTCAACTAGATTACTGCATCCTTATTCTTTTGTATAGAATCTCAAACACAATGGAGACTTAATGGGATATGAAACCCAAAAATATTTTTTTCATGATTCAGATATAAGTAAATTGGAAAATTGTTTAAATTTAAAATAGTATGCTCTTATCACATTTTCTTCACTCTTTTGGTATCATTTGTTGAAAAGTGGGGACGTAAACTCAGGAGCGTACACGTCTGGAGCACTATATGGCAGCAGTTTTGCAAAAATGTGATCCATTTGCAAGAGCACTGAAAGGCAGCAGCATTTCCTGCCATGTAGTGCTCCCGGCCCCTTTCTAGCTATCTCTTTAACAAAGAATACCATGGGAACAAAGCTAATTTGATACTAGAAGTAAATAGGAAAATTGCAAGCTCTGTATGAATAACATAAGAAAATTTGAGTTTCATATCCTTTTAAACTGCTAACCTCTGATCCCTTGCATGACGGAAGGGATTAAGCACTGGTTGTTTTGAGCTTTATGGCTCTGAGATTTTCTAACCTTGTCTTCCTACCCTACAAATGTCGCCATTTTGTGCTTTGCCCACTATATTCATGTTCACAAGATGCCATTGGTAAACTGCATCCTTTAGACACATCTACTGAAGATCTATGTAAGTGCAAAAGCATGACTACTTTTAATAAAATTAATGTTTGTTTTTTTTACAGGAATATAAAATCCAAATTTTTTCATGATTTAGATAAACATAAAATTTTAAACCACTTTTCTATTTACTTCTATTCTGAAATTCTTTTCGGTTTCTTGTTTTCCTTTGTTGAAAAGCAGAAATGTAATTGCAAGAGTTTGCACGTCTGCAGCACTATATAGCAGCAGTTTTGCAACAATGTTATACATTAGCAGGAGCACTAGATGGCAGCACTATTTCCTGGTCATGTACTTCATACATGTGAGCGCTACCTACCTGGGTATCTCTAACAAAGAATAACATGAGAATGAAATAAATTTGATAATAGAAGAAAATTGGAAACCTTTTAAAAATTGTATTCTCTATCTGAATCATCAAAGAACATTTTTGGGTTTAATGTCCCTTTAACATTTATTATTACTTCACCAATACGATCTCCTTTTATTCTCTAGCAATGCGGTGTCATATCTGAACACACTAAGAAGATGTGCACAAGGTCAGTGTGTTTGACATGATTATCCCCTTTTATTTTCTATACTTTGTCTGGTCTTCGTGAGCTCCTGCCCTTGGACAACCTCCAACCCTTCTACCTCTTTGATTGTTTCCTTCCTACCACAAGGTTTTTTTGTTGTTGTGTTTTTAAGTTCTCCTTCCTCTACTCAGGTCTCTTCGATGCCCTCAACACACAGATGACCAGAGAAGATCTGTTAGAATTTACCTTCTAGGTCCCTCTGCGTAAGTTTTTACTTTTATTCGCTTGTGTTCTTTACACTTTATTTTTTTTTATTGACTTAAAAACACACATCTTAACCTTCTCTACAAACCCCCACCTTCAGACTACATTACATAAGTCTTTGCACCTGGAGACAGCTAGGTTTACCCTGAGGAGGTATTATCATGTATTGCACCAAGTGTTGTACCTAGCAAACTGACAATAGTACTGGAAAAAATATACCTGTAATGGTAACTAAGCCAGAATAGGTGTGGACCAAGGAACACTGCACAAGTGCATATGCACCTCTGATTGTGCTCCCCACCCCCAGCTCTCTCCCTGAGGCAGACGGCAGTACAGACAATGACAGCTTTGATGTGGTGGAGGGCCAGGCACTCATGAGCCGGCTGCAGTGGGATGGATCGTCTGACATCTCCCCATCTGACTCTGCATCCTCCAAAGCCAGTAAGACTCGGGGAGGGGGATTTGTGTAATATACACTTAAACACTGTTATATCAAGTGAAATGACACTATGTGCTATAATCTAGAATGGCTTGCCAGAATGCTAGCAAAGAGTACTTACACACAATCATGTTGGCTAGTTCTCCAGGCCAAAGTTTACCTTTCTTTGTCTTTCTTGCTGTGTGTCTCTTACTCATTCGTTTTCTTATTGTATGTGTCTCTCTGGCACCCTTTCTCTTACTGTTTCTCTTTTCCACATTCTATCTCCTCTCATCTAGCATTGCCTCCTGTGCTATCTTTATTTTTTAACTTTTTACAAGTTACACCCCAGTCCCTTTTTTATGTTTTACAAAATATCTACTTTCTTTAATCTTGCTTTATCTCTTCTGACACTTTAGCATTCCACAGTTATGTTTGTCTTGAACATTCCCTCTTGCTAGTTTCCCACAGCTTCCTTTGCTGGGCACATAGAATATGCTACACACTTTCCTTTTCGTTATGCTGCCTTGCCACCCTCACTTGCTCACAAGTTCCTCTTTTCTCATAGGCACCAATAATTCAGAATCTCGGAAGACAAAGAAAAAAAAGCCGAGTCACGTGAATCTGGTGAGCGGAGGAGGCGGCAACAACAATAAGAAGAAGAAGCCTAAACCTCCTGCCCCACTGACCCCTGGGATGTACAATGACCTCAACTGAGAGGTTTTGAGGGTGTTCCTCACCATACCGGAACAAGGTCCAGTGGGGCCTATAATGCACTGTTACCTCTCAGTATATAGAAACCTCTGGCGGTGGCCTAGGTACAGCCAGACCACACCTAAAATAATAAACCCTTGAATGTGAATATTATGAGGCCGCAGATAACTGTGTTTAATACACCAGGATAGGTGTATATATCTATGATAACCCAGTCTGTCCACTTCTGCTCCCTCTGTGTGCTGCTATATTTGGATCTTATTACATTGATTGTGGTCTAGACTGATAACAATGAAATTCTAAGAAAAAGAGTGACATTTTATGACTTCTAGTCATATTAAGTTTTTGTGCAGCAGTGTTAGGGGAGTTACTGCTTTTGTTGGTATTGGGTCTTCTGGTTATCTGTATAAAGTTAAGCAATAGGTGTGATGACCTGGTTGTTCAGGTTCTAAGAAGTGACTGCACCAAAAAGGTTTGTGGTGTAGGCTGCCGGGGATATGGGGTGCAGTGGAATGGTTAAAAGATCTTGCATGTAGTAAATATTTACACTAAATATTATTTTCAACAAATGCACCATAGTTTGGCGAAGTGTTAAAGGGTCAGTTGTGTATAAGGATGCATTGATTAATGCTTTATGTTTAAAGGGAATCTCTATTAATAAGAAACATTTAATGTTCTGTTTAGTCAGTGAATCATAAATCATCAGTATTAATTGGAATGTAAGCAGGTGTTCATCTCCATAGAGAAATTATCTTATAGTGCATTATTTGGCAAACGTTGATACAAGCCTGTTCTGCTGAAACTGAATGTGACCCATATTTAGGTTAGTCAATTGTTATTGTATGAGCAAAGTGACCTGATAAGTGTCTTGTAAGGTCAGCTGCCTGAACGTGCAAAATGAGTACCATGTTCCTGTAGCATTTGAAATTGGATTGGCGCAAATGTATATATTGTAGGGGCCCCTATGAATATGTTAAAGGACATATGACTAAGAGTCTCATTTTAGGGTTTTAGAAATGTGCAATAAAAATGTAATACTATGAAAAGCAAAGGGTGGTGTTGGCTTCACCCCTGCTACGTGCAACGTCAATGTTTGTTTGTTTGTTTTTATATATATATATATATATATATATATATATATATATATATATACATACATACATACACACACACAGTGTGTGTGTGTATATATATGTATATATAATCGGTATTTGTTTCTTTTCTGAGCCAAAAATCTTCTTGTGCAAGTGAAACACACAAAGATCTGTGACCATATCTTAGAGTGTTTAATTTGCACAAGATTATATTCGGCTCCACATTCGGCAGTGAACAAAACTGTCTTGTATAATTGTGAGGCTGTGCATGGCAGGGGTGGACTCTACCTACACACACACCGCCTAGTTGTAATATAAGATCTTGTTTTTATTGCATATCTCTTAAAACGTAAACATGCGTTTAAATGTTTATTAAAATGGATGGTACTTATGCAGTGTCTCTGGCCTTTAACAAGTAATTTGCTACAATTAACTGTACAAACTATATTGAGAACTTTGGGATTAATGTATATAGTCAAACAGTTCCCCTAAAGTCCCTATTAATAACTATAACATTGCACATAAGCATTTGTAAATTGTGTGTTAATAAAGTTGAATGACATTGATGGTGGTCTTTTATATTATAAATGTGCGTATGATTTAACATTTATTTATTATCAGGTATTTGTATTTATAACATTTTCTAAAGTTATATCATGCAGAATATGTAATGATGAACATAATATAAAATTAAATATTTAAGTGAAGAAAGAAGATTTGGAAGGGGAAAGTGACAGCACTGTTATGGTTTATTAAACCATGGTATACTGGTATCCCATCATTTAACACCAATTCACAATAATAAGCATTACAGCATCCACCCAATTGTGGGTCGTATACAAATTATTTATTGCACTTTAAGTGAACTCTTCTTTCATATTTGTAGGATTAAAGTCAAGTCCTACCAGAGGAGGCAAAACACCTCACACAACATAGCTTTACTTCCTTTTAAGCATGATTCCCTAGTCAATGTTTTGCCTCCAAGGAGTGATGGTGAAACTTGAATAGTCTGATCTACACATTGATTGAAAAAGGTTCTTAGATCAATGTGAGACATTTTTTTTTCACTTTAGAGAGCCAGGAATATGACAGAGTGGTGTAAAGGAGTATATTGACAGGTTGAGTAATTTTCCCATAGGAGTTTCACTCGCCTGCCTCAGGTGTCGCTGGGACTTGTCCTGCTGCCTCCTGTTGATGCGTCAAAGTACTCCTTCCTTAGATCCCGTGTTGGTGTGTACTACACAGAATGGGCTCTTGTATAGGAAGCAGGTCTCCTGCAGCTTGACAAGCATGGTAAAGAGTGCTGATATGTGTTTTTTCACTCGCATAGCTTATGAGCATGTACACATACACCAGATAACACTAAATACAGTTTTGGGAATTTCTAAAACCTTGCAAGTTTCAAAACTCATTTATTCCAGTATCTCAGAATACTAACTTTGCTATCATATAATAGTTTAGGTTTGCCCGTATTCAGAAATACATAATTACTACCTAGATCAACTAACATACGTACATCTGAATAAAACAAAACACAACAAAACTAAACAGATCAAAAAAGAAAGAGAAAAAAAAATATTTAAAAAATTTATCCTCCCACACTGGCCCGACCGCCCACACCTCCAGCAGCCCCCCCAACCTCTCTCATTGCCTTCAATCCAGCATCTAGGAAAGCGGCCAGCATATATATTCAACAGTATGAACTCAGATTCACAAAATGGTTTTATCACCTTTCTTTGACATGCCAAAGGCAGAGACCTAATAAAAGATTCCCATTTCTCCAACATAGGTGTGTCCGGTCCACGGCGTCATCCTTACTTGTGGGATATTCTCTTCCCCAACAGGAAATGGCAAAGAGCCCAGCAAAGCTGGTCACATGATCCCTCCTAGGCTCCGCCTTCCCCAGTCATTCTCTTTGCCGTTGTACAGGCAACATCTCCACGGAGATGGCTTAGAGTTTTTTAGTGTTTAACTGTAGTTTTTATTATTCAATCAAGAGTTTGTTATTTTAAAATAGTGCTGGTATGTACTATTTACTCTGAAACAGAAAAGAGATGAAGATTTCTGTTTGTAAGAGGAAAATGATTTTAGCAACCGTTACTAAAATCGATGGCTGTTCCACACAGGACTGTTGAGAGGAATTAACTTCAGTTGGGGGAACAGTGAGCAGACTTTTGCTGCTTGAGGTATGACACATTCTAACAAGACGATGTAATGCTGGAAGCTGTCATTTTCCCTATGGGATCCGGTAAGCCATTTTATTACAGACAGTAAATAAGGGCTTCACAAGGGCTTTTTAAGACTGTAGACATTTTCTGGGCTAAATCGATTTATATATAAACATATTTTATACTCCATAGCCTTGAGGAATTATTTTAATCTTGGGAATTTTGTAAAATAACCGGCAGGCACTGTATTGGACACCTTATTCTCTAGGGGCTTTCCCTAATCATAGGCAGAGTCTCATTTTCGCGCCTGTATTGCGCACTTGTTTTTGAGAAGCATGACATGCAGATGCATGTGTGAGGAGCTCTGATACATAGAAAAGACTTTCTGAAGGCGTCATTTGGTATCGTATTCCCCTTTGGGCTTGGTTGGGTCTCAGCAAAGCAGATACCAGGGACTGTAAAGGGGTTAAATATAAAAACGGCTCCGGTTCCGTTATTTTAAGGGTTAAAGCTTCCAAATTTGGTGTGCAATACTTTTAAGGCTTTAAGACACTGTGGTGAAATTTTGGTGAATTTTGAACAATTCCTTCATACTTTTTCGCAATTGCAGTAATAAAGTGTGTTCAGTTTAAAATTTAAAGTGACAGTAACGGTTTTATTTTAAAACGTTTTTTGTACTTTGTTATCAAGTTTATGCCTGTTTAACATGTCTGAACTGCCAGATAGACTGTGTTCTGAATGTGGGGAAGCCAAGGTCCCTTCTCATTTAAATAGATGTGATTTATGTGACACAAAATTTAGAGAAAATGATGCCCAAGATGATTCCTCAAGTGAGGGGAGTAAGCATGGTACTGCATCATCCCCTCCTTCGTCTACACCAGTCTTGCCCACACAAGAGGCCCCTAGTACATCTAGCGCGCCAATACTCCTTACTATGCAACAATTAACGGCTGTAATGGATAATTCTATCAAAAACATTTTAGCCAAAATGCCCACTTATCAGCGAAAGCGCGACTGCTCTGTTTTAGAAAATACTGAAGAGCATGAGGACGTTGATGATATTGTTTCTGAAGGGCCCCTACACCAGTCTGAGGGGGCCAGGGAGGTTTTGTCTGAGGGAGAAATTTCAGATTCAGGGAAAATTTCTCAACAAGCTGAACCTGATGTGATTACATTTAAATTTAAGTTGGAACATCTCCGCGCTCTGCTTAAGGAGGTGTTATCCACTCTGGATGATTGTGAGAATTTGGTCATCCCAGAGAAACTATGCAAAATGGACAAGTTCCTAGAGGTCCCGGGGCCCCCCGAAGCTTTTCCTATACCCAAGCGGGTGGCGGACATTGTAAATAAAGAATGGGAAAGGCCCGGTATACCTTTCGTCCCTCCCCCCATATTTAAAAAATTGT
Source organism: Bombina bombina (assembly GCF_027579735.1). Taxonomy (NCBI): domain Eukaryota; kingdom Metazoa; phylum Chordata; class Amphibia; order Anura; family Bombinatoridae; genus Bombina; species Bombina bombina. Next base: position 1,193,329,608 of record NC_069499.1, read on the forward strand.
TTCCTATGGTCGACCCCAGAAAGGACTTATGGCAGTCAGTCCCCAAGGTCGAGGGGGCGGTTTCTACTCTAAACAAACGCACCACTATACCCATAGAAGATAGTTGTGCTTTCAAAGATCCTATGGATAAAAAATTAGAAGGTTTGCTTAAAAAGATGTTTGTTCAGCAAGGTTACCTTCTACAACCAATTTCATGCATTGTCCCTGTCACTACAGCCGCGTGTTTCTGGTTCGATGAGCTAGAAAAGGCGATCACTAGTAATTCTCCTTCTTATGAGGAGATTATGGACAGAATCCGTGCTCTTAAAATGGCTAATTCTTTCACCCTAGACGCCACTTTGCAATTGGCTAGGTTAGCGGCGAAAAATTCTGGGTTTGCTATTGTGGCGCGCAGAGCGCTTTGGTTAAAATCTTGGTCAGCGGATGCGTCTTCCAAGAACAAATTGCTTAACATTCCTTTCAAGGGGAAAACGCTGTTTGGCCCTGACTTGAAAGAGATTATCTCTGATATCACTGGGGGCAAGGGCCACGCCCTTCCTCAGGATAGGTCTTTCAAGGCCAAAAATAAACCTAATTTTCGTCCCTTTCGTAGAAACGGACCAGCCCCAAGTGCTACGTCCTCTAAGCAAGAGGGTAATACTTCTCAAGCCAAGCCAGCCTGGAGACCAATGCAAGGCTGGAACAAGGGAAAGCAGGCCAAGAAACCTGCCACTGCTACCAAGACAGCATGAGATGTTGGCCCCCGATCCGGGACCGGATCTGGTGGGGGGCAGACTCTCTCTCTTCGCTCAGGCTTGGGCAAGAGATGTTCTGGATCCTTGGGCGCTAGAAATAGTCTCCCAAGGTTATCTTCTGGAATTCAAAGGGCTTCCCCCAAGGGGGAGGTTCCACAGGTCTCAATTGTCTTCAGACCACATAAAAAAACAGGCATTCTTACATTGTGTAGAAGACCTGTTAAAAATGGGAGTGATTCATCCTGTTCCATTAGGAGAACAAGGGATGGGGTTCTACTCCAATCTGTTCGTAGTTCCCAAAAAAGAGGGAATGTTCAGACCAATCTTAGATCTCAAGATCCTAAACAAGTTTCTCAAGGTTCCATCGTTCAAAATGGAAACCATTCGAACAATTCTTCCTTCCATCCAGGAAGGTCAATTCATGACCACGGTGGATTTAAAGGATGCGTATCTACATATTCCTATCCACAAGGAACATCATCGGTTCCTAAGGTTCGCATTCCTGGACAAGCATTACCAGTTCGTGGCACTTCCGTTCGGATTAGCCACTGCTCCAAGGATTTTCACAAAGGTACTAGGGTCCCTTCTAGCGGTGCTAAGACCAAGGGGCATTGCAGTAGTACCTTACTTGGACGACATTCTGATTCAAGCGTCGTCCCTTCCTCTAGCAAAGGCTCACACGGACATTGTCCTGGCCTTTCTCAGATCTCACGGATGGAAAGTGAACGTAGAAAAGAGTTCTCTATCTCCGTCAACGAGGGTTCCCTTCTTGGGAACAATAATAGACTCCTTAGAAATGAGGATTTTTCTGACAGAGGCCAGAAAAACAAAACTTCTAAACTCTTGTCAAATACTTCATTCCGTTCCTCTTCCTTCCATAGCGCAGTGCATGGAAGTAATAGGTTTGATGGTAGCGGCAATGGACATAGTTCCTTTTGCGCGCATTCATCTAAGACCATTACAACTGTGCATGCTCAGTCAGTGGAATGGGGACTATACAGACTTGTCTCCGACGATACAAGTAAATCAGAGGACCAGAGATTCACTCCGTTGGTGGCTGTCCCTGGACAACCTGTCACAGGGGATGAGCTTCCGCAGACCAGAGTGGGTCATTGTCACGACCGACGCCAGTCTGATGGGCTGGGGCGCGGTCTGGGGACTCCTGAAAGCTCAGGGTCTTTGGTCTCGGGAAGAATCTCTTCTACCGATAAATATTCTGGAACTGAGAGCGATACTCAATGCTCTCAAGGCTTGGCCTCAGCTAGCAAAGGCCAAGTTCATACGGTTTCAATCAGACAACATGACGACTGTTGCGTACATCAACCATCAGGGGGGAACAAGGAGTTCCCTGGCGATGGAAGAAGTGGCCAAAATCATTCAATGGGCGGAGACTCACTCCTGCCACTTGTCTGCAATCCACATCCCAGGAGTGGAAAATTGGGAAGCGGATTTTCTGAGTCGTCAGACATTACATCCGGGGGAGTGGGAACTCCATCCGGAAATCTTTGCCCACATTACTCAACTGTGGGGCATTCCAGACATGGATCTGATGGCCTCTCGTCAGAACTTCAAGGTTCCTTGCTACGGGTCCAGATCCAGGGATCCCAAGGCGACTCTAGTAGATGCACTAGTAGCACCTTGGACCTTCAAACTAGCTTATGTATTCCCGCCGTTTCCTCTCATCCCCAGGCTGGTAGCCAGGATCAATCAGGAGAGGGCATCGGTGATCTTGATAGCTCCTGCGTGGCCACGCAGGACTTGGTATGCAGACCTGGTGAATATGTCATCGGCTCCACCATGGAAGCTACCTTTGAGACGAGACCTCCTTGTTCAAGGTCCGTTCGAATATCCGAATCTGGTCTCACTCCAACTGACTGCTTGGAGATTGAACGCTTGATCTTATCAAAGCGAGGGTTCTCAGATTCTGTTATTGATACTCTTGTTCAGGCCAGAAAGCCTGTAACTAGAAAAATTTACCACAAAATATGGAAAAAATATATCTGTTGGTGTGAATCTAAAGGATTCCCTTGGGACAAGGTAAAAATTCCTAAGATTCTATCCTTTCTTCAAGAAGGATTGGAGAAAGGATTATCTGCAAGTTCCTTGAAGGGACAGATTTCTGCCTTGTCTGTGTTACTTCACAAAAAGCTGGCAGCTGTGCCAGATGTTCAAGCCTTTGTTCAGGCTCTGGTTAGAATCAAGCCTGTTTACAAACCTTTGACTCCTCCCTGGAGTCTCAATTTAGTTCTTTCAGTTCTTCAGGGGGTTCCGTTTGAACCCTTACATTCCGTTGATATTAAGTTATCTTGGAAAGTTTTGTTTTTGGTTGCAATTTCTTCTGCTAGAAGAGTTTCAGAATTATCTGCTCTGCAGTGTTCTCCTCCTTATCTGGTGTTCCATGCAGATAAGGTGGTTTTACGTACTAAACCTGGTTTTCTTCCGAAAGTTGTTTCTAACAAAAACATTAACCAGGAGATAGTCGTGCCTTCTTTGTGTCCGAATCCAGTTTCAAAGAAGGAACGTTTGTTGCACAATTTGGATGTTGTTCGCGCTCTAAAATTCTATTTAGATGCTACAAAGGATTTTAGACAAACATCTTCCTTGTTTGTTGTTTATTCTGGTAAAAGGAGAGGTCAAAAAGCAACTTCTACCTCTCTCTCTTTTTGGATTAAAAGCATCATCAGATTGGCTTATGAGACTGCCGGACGGCAGCCTCCTGAAAGAATCACAGCTCATTCCACTAGGGCTGTGGCTTCCACATGGGCCTTCAAGAACGAGGCTTCTGTTGATCAGATATGTAAGGCAGCGACTTGGTCTTCACTGCACACTTTTACCAAATTTTACAAGTTTGATACTTTTGCTTCTTCTGAGGCTATTTTTGGGAGAAAGGTTTTGCAAGCCGTGGTGCCTTCCATTTAGGTGACCTGATTTGCTCCCTCCCTTCATCCGTGTCCTAAAGCTTTGGTATTGGTTCCCACAAGTAAGGATGACGCCGTGGACCGGACACACCTATGTTGGAGAAAACAGAATTTATGTTTACCTGATAAATTACTTTCTCCAACGGTGTGTCCGGTCCACGGCCCGCCCTGGTTTTTTAATCAGGTCTGATAATTTATTTTCTTTAACTACAGTCACCACGGTATCATATGATTTCTCCTATGCAAATATTCCTCCTTTACGTCGGTCGAATGACTGGGGAAGGCGGAGCCTAGGAGGGATCATGTGACCAGCTTTGCTGGGCTCTTTGCCATTTCCTGTTGGGGAAGAGTATATCCCACAAGTAAGGATGACGCCGTGGACCGGACACACCATTGGAGAAAGTAATTTATCAGGTAAACATAAATTCTGTTTTCTTAAAAAAGATGGATAAATGATCTTCTTGTGGGTGGAGTATATTAAATTGTTCTGTGGTTAAATGGCTTAATAAAGCTTTTTTAAAATGAGATATATTGGGTGCTTCTCACGCCTTCCATAACTTAAGGATGAGAATGCGACCTATTAATACAATTGTATTTATGAGGCTATAATTTTTCGATGTACCTTGATATTTTACCAGAAAGAAAATCTCAATAGGCTTCAGTTCATAGTCCAACTGTAGGATTGTATTCATCCAAAAAATTATCTTCTTCCAATATTGGAAAATTTTAGGGCACGCCCAAAAACAGTGAAATAAATCTGCCTTTATTGCCGAACACCTAGAGCAAAGGATATTTGTTTTATACCATTTGGATAACAGGCCCGGTGTGAGATACCGCTGTAGGCCTATTTTAATTTGGGATTCTCTCCATACAGTTGGAACCCAGCTTTGTTGTACTATTTTAAAGCTGCTGATAATAATCTGCTCATCTATATTCGGAAAATATGAAGACCATTTTACTACCATATCAGTAACCTAAATGTTGGATGGCTTTTGCATTATGAGTAAATATAGTGAAGAAATTGCATATACTCCTGACGCATAATTGGTTATCCTATCCTGGATATCCCCTAATGACCAGTCATTTCCATAACCATAAAGTAGCTCTTGAAGATAATGCCTAATTTGCAAGTAAGCATAAAACTCCCGCGCCCCCAAATCAAAACTCCCCGCTAGTTCTGCAAACGTTATTGGGAATCCTGAATTTCCCAAAATCTGCCCCAAACATTTCAGACCTTTTATTTCCCATTCCTTAAAGATCCGATTTGACAAACCTGGTGTAAAGTTAGGGTTGCCGCAAATAGATAAATATTTTGAAACGTATGCTGGGCAATCTAGGTTACTACACAGTTTCTGCCATGCCACTATGACATTCTTAATCATGGATAAATTGAAGATGTTAGAAGGAAGTGAGGTCAACGGGCAGTGCAGTAAAGCCTTTCAATAAAAGGGAGCGACCAACCTGGATTACCAGATATAAGAGGAGATTTGCTCTTTTTACGTTATCCAATCTATCGCAAATCTAGAAATACAGGCGAAGTTATAGGCCTGAATGTTGGGTAGAGCAAGACCCGCTGCCAGCTTATTGTTCATAAGCCGTTGACATGCAATTCGTGGTTTAAAACCTTTCCATAGAAATCTCGAACAGGCTTTATTATATTTGGTAACATCTTTTTTTATGCAGAAATAACGGAATGTTCTGTAAAACATATAGAAATTTGGGAAAAATAACTGTCTTGATCAGCACACTCGAGCCGAGAGGGATATGGGCAACACTGTCCAATCCTCAGGTTGTCTACAGCACTGTACCAGGCAATCTGCATAATTGGCCTTATACCACTCCGCCGGATTCCTCGATAATAATAGACCTAAATATGACATTTGTGGAACTTCCAAAAACGGGTGCTCTGTACTAAGTGTGGGTTCTTTATGCAACCACAATAGTTCTGATTTTGTAGTATTTATCTTGTATCCGGAGATCTCCCCGAAATCTAGAATGATACCTTGCAAGATTGGTAAAGAGATCTTAAGATTGGATATAAATAGGAGCAGGTCATCTGCGTAAAGAAGCAAAACAAGTTTCTCCCCGGCCATTGAAATGCCCGCCAGCTCCTGGCGCAATAATATAGCCAGAGGTTCTAAGCTGATATTGAGCAAAAGAGGAGAGAGTGGACAACCCTGCCTAGTCCCTCTGTGCATAATAAACCGTTAAGACAAGACATTATTAACAATCGCCGCCGATGTGGGGGCGCTATAGATTAATCGAATATACTCATTAAACCGACAGGCCAAATTGATCTAGGGAGAAGAACAAATGATCCCAACTAACACGATCAAATGCCTTCTCCGCGTCCACTGTCAAAATAGCTTTGTCTGTGGTTTTATGATAGTTGGGGAGCTCATATCTATTCCAATAGGATTCAATAAGTATTAATAGTTTCCGCATATTTCTCACCGGGTTCCGACCTGGCATAAAGCCTGATTGGTTCCCGTGAATTATGGTTCCTATACATAGTTTCAAACGGTGAGCTAAAATAGCAGCCAAGAGCTTATAATCCGTGTTAAGGACTGATATGGGTCTGTAGGAATTAGGTAACTCAGGATCCTTACCCTTCTTCAAAATTAGTGAGATATTTGCAGCAGCGAAATACTGGGAACATTTAGAGTTCCCTAAAAAGTATTGATTGTACAATTTGTTCAATACAGGTAACACCAATGGTTCTAAAATTCTGTAAAATTCGATAGGAAAAGAATCTGGCCCTGCTGCCTTATTCGGTTTCGCGTGTTTGATTGCGAATAATATCTCCTCTTCAGAGATAGGAGCATTTATAGAGTCCCTCATTTCCTCAGATAGTTTTGGGACCTTAATCCTCTGCCAAAATTCTCTTTTCTTAATTAAATTTGGTGACTCTAACTTATACAAATCTTGGAAAAACTCAAAGAAAACCCTTTCAATATCAGGATGGTTAGTGTAGCGAGATGCTCCCTGTTTAATTGCTGAAATAGCATGTCGTGGGGAGGATTTAGTCAACCTGGCCAAAAACTTCGCCGATCTCCCTTTATGTCCGCCATATATAGCTTTTAATCTATTCTCCTCCTGAGCACTGTTTTGTTTTATATGTATATCTCGCAATGTCTTAGCATTTGCATATAACTCCCAACAATGCTTGGAGGGATTGTTAATATAGGCTCTGTAGGTGTTCTTGACTTTATTAGCCAACTGCCTGCCAACCTGACCGCATTTCTTTTTCCAGGAGACCATGTAAGATTTTATTTCCCCCCGGAGAACCGCCTTGGAGGCTTCCCAGAATACCTCAGTTTTATCTATATATTCCCTATTATTCTTGGAATAGTCTGTCCACTTCAATCGTAGCCAATTTTGAAAGCACGTATTATTATTTAGAAATTTGGGAAAAGAAATATAGTTACCACCATAGTTTCTTAGCGCCTGATTACAGACTAACAAGATAACGGCATGATCAGAAATTAAAATGTCCGCAATTCCCGAAGACCAATTCCAACTGAGGAAGTAATCAATCCTCGAAAGTGCCTGCTGAGCTTGTGACATGCATGTAAATGTACGGCTATCTGGGTTCTGTGATCGCCATATATCGACTAAGCCCAGCTGTGCACAAAATTTATGGAAGATTCGAACCTTCCTACATCTGGCATTAAGGGACCTATTTTTTTAAATTATCCAGCGTAGCATCCGCAACTAAATTAAAGTCTCCAGCAATAATTAAATTACAACCTATAAATTTATGTAATTTAACTGTTAGGCCTGACCAAAAGTTATGGTCTATTTGATTAGGTCCATAGATGTTACATAATATATAGTGTATCTTATTAATTTCCATTTCAAATATTAAAAATCGGCCCTCAGGGTCCGCTTCAATATTATCCAAATGATAATCCAAATTCTTGCTCAGTAATATAGCAACCCCCCTTTCTCTTGTTAAGTGTGTTCAGTCCACGGGTCATCCATTACTTATGGGATATATTCTCCTTCCCAACAGGAAGTTGCAAGAGGATCACCCAAGCAGAGCTGCTATATAGCTCCTCCCCTCACATGTCATATCCAGTCATTCTCTTGCAACCCTCAACAAAGAAGGAGGTCGCGAGAGGAGTTGGAGTTTTTACTTAATTATTCTTCAATCAAAAGTTTATTTTAAAATGGCACCGGAGTGTGCTGTTTTTTGTATCTCAGGCAGTATTTGGAGAAGAATCTGCCTGCGTTTTCTATGATCTTAGCAGACGTAACTAAGATCCGCTGGCTGTTCTCGACATTCTGAGGAGTGGGGTAACTTCAGAAAAGGGGAATAGCATGCGGGGTCCCCCGCAAATGAGGTATGTGCAGTACATTATTTTCTGGGAATGGAATTGACTAAGAAAACACTGCTGTTACCCATATGATGTAAGTACAGTTTGTTTTTAAAACGTTTACTGGCATGTTATTCGTTTTGTGAGGTACTTTGGTGATAAATCTTTTTGGGCATGATTTTTTTCCACATGGCCAACGTATTTTTCTGCATAGAAACAGTTATATCAGGTCTCCCACTGTTGTAATATGAGTGGGAGGGTCCTTTTTTTAGCGCCTTGTTGCGCAGTTAAAATTCTAGCACAGTCTTCCTGCTTCTTCCTCCTTGATCCAGGACGTCTCTAGAGAGCTCAGGGGTCTTCAAAATTCGTTTTTGAGGGAGGTAATCAGTCACAGCAGACCTGTGACAGTGTGTTTGACTGTGATAAAAGCGTTAAATCTTAATTTGATATCCGTTTTTGGGTATTGAGGGGTTAATCATCCTTTTGCTAATGGGTGCAATCCTCTGCTAATTAATACATTTACCGTTAAGAATTGTTGACTATAACTAAATTAGTTTTCTTTGTTATTCAACTGTGTTTTTAAAAGCGCTGCAGCGTTTTTTATATTGCTTGTAAACTTATTGAAAGTAATTTCCAAGCTTGCTAGCTTCATTGCTAGTCTGTTTAAACATGTCTGATACAGAGGAATCTGCTTGTTCATTATGTTCAAAAGCCGATGTGGAGCCCAATAGAAATATGTGTACCAATTGTATTGATATTACTTTGAATAAAAGTCAATCTGTACCGATAAAGAAATTATCACCAGACAAGAGGGGGAAGTTATGCCGTCTAACTCTCCTCACATGTCAGTACCTTCGCCTCCCGCTCGGGAGGTGCGTGAGATTGAGGCGCCAAGTACATCACTTTACATGATATGGCTAATGTTATGAAAGAAGTATTATACAATATGCCCGAGTTAAGAGGCAAGCGCGATAGCTCTGGGTTAAGGACAGAGCGCGCCAATGACACGAGAGCCATGTCTGATACTGCGTCACAATTTGCAGAACATGAGGACGGAGAGCTTCATTCTGTCGGTGACGGTTCTGATTCGGGGAGACCGGATTCAGAAATTTCAAATTTTAAATTTAAGCTTGAGAACCTCCGCGTGTTGCTAGGGGAGGTGTTAGCGGCTCTGAATGATTGTGACACGGTGGCAATCCCAGAGAAATTATGTAGGCTGGATAGATACTATGCGGTACCGGTGTGTACTGACGTTTTTCCTATACCAAAAAGGCTTACAGAAATTATTAGTAAGGAGTGGGATAGACCCGGTGTGCCTTTTTCCCCTCCTCCGATATTTAGAAAAATGTTCCCTATAGACGCCACCACACGAGACTTATGGCAGACGGTCCCTAAGGTGGAGGGAGCAGTTTCTACTTTAGCCAAGCGTACCACTATCCCGGTGGAGGATAGCTGTGCTTTCTCAGATCCAATGGATAAAAAATTAGAGGGTTACCTTAAGAAAATGTTTGTTCAACAAGGTTTTATATTACAGCCTCTTGCATGCATTGCGCCTGTCACGGCTGCAGCGGCATTCTGGTTTGAGTCTCTGGAAGAGGCGATTCGCACAACACCATTGGATGAGACTTTGAGCAAAGTTAGAACGCTTAAGCTGGCTAATGCGTTTGTTTCGGATGCCGTAGTGCATTTAACCAAACTTACGGCTAAAAATTCCGGATTCGCCATACAGGCGCGCAGGGCGCTATGGCTTAAATCCTGGTCAGCAGATGTAACTTCTAAGTCTAAACTACTGAACATTCCTTTCAAAGGGCAGACCTTATTCGGGCCCGGCTTGAAGGAAATTATTGCTGACATTACGGGAGGTAAGGGCCACACCCTTCCTCAGGACAGGGCCAAATCAAAGGCCAAACAGTCTAATTTTCGTGCCTTTCGTAACTTCAAGGCAGGAGCAGCATCAACTTCCTCCGCTCCAAAACAGGAAGGAACTACTGCTCGTTACAGACAGGGTTGGAACCTTCAGACCAATCTTAGACTTAAAAATCTTAAACAAATTCCTAAGGGTTCCATCGTTCAAGATGGAAACCATTCGGACCATCCTACCCATGATCCAAGAGGGTCAATATATGACCACAGTGGACTTAAAGGATGCCTACCTTCACATACCGATTCACAAACATCATTATCGGTACCTAAGGTTTGCCTTTCTAGACAGGCATTACCAGTTTGTAGCTCTTCCCTTCGGGTTAGCTACGGCCCCGAGAATTTTTACAAAGGTTCTGGGCTCACTTCTGGCGGTACTAAGACCACGAGGCATAGCGGTGGCTCTGTACCTAGACAACATTCTGATACAAGCGTCAAGTTTTCAAAATGCAAAGTCTCATACAGAGATAGTTCTAGCATTTCTGAGGTCGCATGGGTTGAAAGTGAACGTGGAAAAGAGTTCTCTGTTACCACTCACAAGGGTTCCTTTTCTAGGGACTCTTATAGATTCTGTAGAGATGAAGATTTACCTGACGGAGTCCAGGTTATCAAAGATTCTCAATGCTTGCCGTGCCCTTCACTCCATTCCAAGCCCATCAGTAGCTCAGTGCATGGAAGTAATCGGCTTGATGGTCGCGGCAATGGACATAGTGCCATTTGCGCGCCTGCATCTCAGACCGCTGCAACTATGCATGCTAAGTCAGTGGAACGGGGATTACTCAGATCTGTCCCCTTTGCTAAATCTGGACCAGGAGACCAGAGATTCTCTTCTCTGGTGGTTGTCACGGGTTCATCTGTCCGAAGGAATGACCTTTCGCAGACCAGATTGGACGATTGTAACAACAGATGCCAGCCTTCTAGGCTGGGGAGCAGTCTGGAACTCCCTGAAGGCTCAGGGATCGTGGACTCAGGAGGAGAAACTCCTCCCAATCAACATTCTAGAATTAAGAGCAATATTCAATGCTCCTCTAGCTTGGCCTCAGTTAGCAACACTGAGGTTCATCAGATTTCAGTCGGACAACATCACGACTGTGGCTTACATCAATCATCAAGGGGGAACCAGGAGTTCCCTAGCGATGTTGGAAGTCTCACTCTTGCCACCTGTCAGCGATCTACATCCCAGGTGTGGAGAACTGGGAGGCGGATTTTCTAAGTCGCCAGACTTTTCATCCGGGGGAGTGGGAACTACACCCGGAGGTATTTGCTCAACTGATTCGTCGTCGGGGCAAACCGGATCTGGATCTCATGGCATCTTGCCAAAACGCCAAGCTTCCTCGTTACGGATCCAGGTCCAGGGACCCAGGAGCGGTGCTGGTAGATGCACTAGCAGCCCCTTGGGTTTTCAACATAGCTTATGTGTTTCCACCTTTTCCGTTGCTACCTCGACTGATTGCCAGGGTCAAACAGGAGAGAGCATCGGTGATTCTGATAGCGCCTGCGTGGCCACGCAGGACCTGGTATGCAGACCTAGTGGACATGTTGTCCTGTCCACCATGGTCTCTACCTCTGAGGCAGGACCTTCTAATTCAGGGTCCTTTCAACCATCCAAACCTAATTTCTCTGAGGCTGACTGCTTGGAAATTGAACGCTTGATTCTATCAAAGCGTGGGTTTTCGGATTCGGTTATTGATACATTGATACAGGCTCGGAAACCTGTTACCAGAAAAATTTACCATAAGATATGGCGTAAATATTTATTTTGGTGTGAATCCAAGAGTTACTCATGGAGTAAGGTTAGGATTCCTAGGATATTGTCTTATCTACAAGAGGGTTTAGAAAAGGGCTTATCCGCTAGTTCACTAAAGGGACAGATTTCTGCTCTGTCTATTCTTTTACACAAGCGTCTGGCAGAGAATCCAGACGTCCAGGCCTTTTGTCAGGCTTTGGCTAGAATTAAGCCTGTGTTTAAAGCTGTTGCTCCTCCGTGGAGCTTAAACTTGGTTCTTAAAGTTCTTCAGGGTGTTCCGTTTGAACCCCTTCATTCCATTGATATTAAGCTTTTATCTTGGAAAGTTTTGTTTTTGATGGCTATTTCCTCGGCTCGAAGAGTCTCTGAGTTATCTGCCTTACATTGTGATTCTCCTTATCTGATCTTTCATTCAGACAAGGTAGTTCTGCGTACTAAACCTGGGTTTTTACCTAAGGTTGTTTCTAACAGGAATATCAATCAAGAGATTGTTGTTCCATCATTATGTCCTAATCCTTCTTCAAAGAAGGAACGTCTTTTGCATAATCTAGACGTAGTCCGTGCTCTGAAGTTCTACTTACAGGCAACTAAAGATTTTAGACAAACTTCTTCTCTGTTTGTCGTTTACTCTGGACAGAGGAGAGGTCAAAAGGCTTCGGCTACCTCTCTCTCTTTTTGGCTTTGTAGCATAATACGTTTAGCCTATGAGACTGCTGGACAGCAGCCTCCTGAAAGAATTACAGCTCATTCCACCAGAGCTGTGGCTTCCACCTGGGCCTTTAAGAATGAGGCCTCTGTTGAACAGATTTGCAAGGCTGCAACTTGGTCTTCACTTCATACCTTTTCAAAATTTTACAAATTTGACACTTTTGCTTCTTCGGAGGCTGTTTTTGGGAGAAAGGTTCTACAGGCAGTGGTTCCTTCTGTTTAATGTTCCTGCCTTGTCCCTCCCATCATCCGTGTACTTTAGCTTTGGTATTGGTATCCCATAAGTAATGGATGACCCGTGGACTGAACACACTTAACAAGAGAAAACATAATTTATGCTTACCTGATAAATTTATTTCTCTTGTAGTGTGTTCAGTCCACGGCCCGCCCTGTCTTTTTTTAGAGGCAGGTTCTAAATTTTAAATTAACTCCAGTTACCACTGCACCCTATAGTTTCTCCTTTCTCGTCTTGTTTCGGTCGAATGACTGGATATGACATGTGAGGGGAGGAGCTATATAGCAGCTCTGCTTGGGTGATCCTCTTGCAACTTCCTGTTGGGAAGGAGAATATATCCCATAAGTAATGGATGACCCGTGGACTGAACACACTACAAGAGAAATAAATTTATCAGGTAAGCATAAATTATGTTTTTTCTGGAAGGGGACGGAGCTGCAACCACCTCCCCAACCCATTTAGACTTAAGTTTGGGGAATTCTTGAGGCTTAAGGTGTAATTCCTGAAGCAGAACAATATCGGGCTGAGATTTTCCCAAGTGTTTAATTATGGACTTACGCTTAATTGGGGAGGTTACGCCCCCCACATTCCAGGATAATAGATTTAGTTTAGAGCCCTTCTAATATTAATCTTATCTTAAATGTGTAAAGGGGGCTACAAACAAATATAACTGGGCGGCCGGGTCGGGAAGGAGAAAAAAATAAAAAAAAATAAACCATCTTTCTCCAACATTGGTGTGTCCGGTCCACGGCGTCATCCTTACTTGTGGGAATATCTCTTCCCCAACAGGAAATGGCGAAGAGTCCATATAGTCCCTCCTAGGCTCCGCCCACCCCAGTCATTCTCTTTGCCGTTGCACAGGCAACATCTCCACGGAGATGGTTAAGAGTTTTTTGGTGTTTAAATGTAGTTTTTTATTCTTCTATCAAGTGTTTGTTATTTTAAAATAGTGCTGGTATGTACTATTTACTCTGAAACAGAAAAGGATGAAGATTTCTGTTTGTGAGAGGAAGATGATTTTAGCAGACAGTAACTAAAATCAATTGCTGTTTCCACATAGGACTGTTGAGATGAAGTAACTTCAGTTGGGGGAAACAGCAGACTTTTCTGCTTAAGGTATGACTAGCCATATTTCTAACAAGACCATGTAATGCTGGAAGGCTGTCATTTCCCCTCATGGGGACCGGTAAGCCATTTTCTTAGTCAAACAAACAGAATAAAGGGCTTAATATGGGCTATAAAACTGGTAGACACTTTTATGGACTAAATCGATTGCTTTATTTGGGCATTTTATTCATGTTTATGCTGATAATTCACATTTATAAACTTGGGGAACGTTTATTAAACGGCAGGCACTATGTTAGACACCTTTTCCAGTCAGGGGGCCTTCCTAGTTGTAGGCTGAGCCTCATTTTCGCGCCATTACTGCGCAGTTGTTTTTTGAGAGCAGGACATGCAGATGCATGTGTGAGGTTCTGAAAGTTGCTGGAAAAGTTTCTAGAAGGCGTCACTTGGTATCGTATTCCCCTCTGGGCTTGGTTAGGTCTCAGCAAAGGCTATAGCTGGGACTGTATAGGGGTTAAATTTGTAAACGGCTCCGGTTCCGTTATTTTAAGGGTTAAAGCTCTGAAATTTGGTGTGCAATACTCTTAATGCTTTAAGACACTGTGGTGAAATTTTGGTAATTTTTGAACAATTCCTTCATACTTTTTCACATATTCAGTAATAAAGTGTTTTCTGTTTAAAATTTAAAGAGACAGTAACGGTTTTGTTTTAAAACGTTTTTTGTGCTTTATTGACAAGTTTAAGCCTGTTTAACATGTCTGTGCCTTCGGATAAGCTATGTTCTATATGTATGAAAGCCAATGTGTCTCCCCATTTAAATTTGTGTGATAATTGTGCCATAGCGTCCAAACAAAGTAAGGACAGTACTGCCACAGATAATGAAATGGCCCAAGATGATTCCTCAGATGAGGGGAGTAAACATGATACTACATCATCTCCTACTGTGTCTACACCAGTTTTGCCCACGCAGGAGGCCCCTAGTACATCTAGCGCGCCAATGATTATTACCATGCAACAATTAACGGCTGTAATGGATAACTCCATAGCAAATATTTTATCCAAAATGCCTACATATCAGAGAAAGCGCGATTGCTCTGTTTTAAACACTAAAGAGCAGGAGGGTGCTGATGATAATTGTTCTGTCATACCCTCACACCAATCTGAAGTGGCCATGAGGGAGGTTTTGTCAGATGGGGAAATTTTAGATTCAGGAAAAATTTCTCAACAAGCTGAACCTGATGTTGTGACATTTAAATTTAAATTAGAACTTCTCCGCGCACTGCTTAAGGAGGTGTTATCTACTCTGGATGATTGTGACAACTTGGTCATTCCAGAGAAATTATGCAAGATGGACAAGTTCCTAGAGGTTCCGGTGCACCCCGACGCTTTTCCTATACCCAAGCAGGTGGCGGACATAGTGAATAAGGAGTGGGAAAAGCCTGGCATACCTTTTGTTCCCCCCCCTATATTTAAGAAATTATTTCCTATGGTCGACCCCAGAAAGGACTTATGGCAGACAGTCCCTAAGGTCGAGGGGGCAGTTTCTACTCTAAACAAATGCACTACTATTCCTTTCGAGGATAGTTGTGCTTTCAAAGATCCTATGGATAAAAAATTGGAGGGTTTGCTTAAAAAGATTTTTGTACAGCAAGGTTACCTTCTACAACCCATTTCGTGCATTGTTCCTGTCACTACAGCAGCGTGGTTCTGGTTCGAGGAACTAGAAAACTCGCTTAGTAGAGAGACTCCATATGAGGAGGTTATGGACAGAGTTCACGCACTTAAGTTGGCTAACTCTTTTATTTTAGATGCCGCTTTGCAATTAGCTAGATTAGCGGCGAAAAATTCAGGGTTTGCAATCGTGGCGCGCAGAGCGCTTTGGCTAAAGTCTTGGTCAGCGGATGTGTCATCCAAGACAAAATTGCTTAACATCCCTTTCAAAGGTAAAACTCTATTTGGACCAGAATTGAAAGAGATTATTTCAGACATCACTGGGGGAAAGGGCTACGCCCTTTCACAAGATAGGCTTTTCAAGGCCAAGAATAAGTCTAATTTTCGTTCCTTTCGCAATTTCAGGAACGGACCGGCCTCTATTTCTGCATCCTCTAAGCAAGAGGGTAATGCCTCACAACCCAAACCAGCCTGGAAACCGATGCAAGGCTGGAACAAGGGTAAGCAGGCCAATAAGCCTGCTGCTGCTAACAAAACAGCATGAAGGAGTAGCCCCCGATCCGGGACCGGATCTAGTAGGGGGCAGACTCTCTCTCTTTGCTCAGGCTTGGGCAAGAGATGTTCAGGATCCCTGGGCGCTAGAAATAGTTTCTCAGGGTTATCTCCTGGAATTCAGGGAACTACCCCCAAGGGAAAGGTTCCACATGTCTCACTTATCCTCAAACCAAATAAAGAGACAGGCGTTCTTACATTGTGTAGAAGACCTGTTAAAGATGGGAGTGATACACCCAGTTCCAATAAAGGAACAAGGAATGGGATTTTATTCAAATCTGTTCGTAGTTCCCAAAAAAGAGGGAACTTTCAGACCAATTTTGGATTTGAAGATCCTAAACAAATTTCTCAGGGTACCATCGTTCAAGATGGAAACCATTCGAACGATTCTACCCACTATCCAGGAAGGTCAATTTATGACTACCGTGGATCTAAAGGATGCTGTAAGATTCTCTTATGTTTTTCTTAAGCAGGATCGCAACTGCCGAATCTGTTACTTTTATATGTATCACTCTAATCAACAGACTATTGTATTAGCATAGGCTGTGGTTTTTCAGAGTGAAGTTTTATCAAAAATGACTCGTTGGTCAAAAGCAGGAATAAAGTACTATTCACTAAAAGATATTATTCCTTTAAGTCCCACTGTAATAGGCAAACAAATGATATCAACTCTCACTGAATAATCCTGTGTTTGTCTGTAACGTCTTGTGAGGAGCAGCTGCTGACAGGCTACAGTGTAACTTGGAAGCGGAGCAGTGTAACTTGAGACCGCAGGTAGAGGCGTGACTGGTAGCAGGGGGATTCCCTTTCGGTGACGTCACACTAGCAGCGTAGAGATGTAACGGAGCTGATATTTCAAGTAATTATCTCCGGATTTAAATTAGTTGAAGGTATGCAGCTAAATAAGCAAAACTGTATAGCATGAGAGTAAAATGGAAATTAACTCACTTAGTAGTTGCGGTGGAAGTTCTGGTAGTTTCCAGGTTGAAAGTAACTTGCAGAGTCGATATCCTCAGATTAAATGGCAGAAGTACTGCAGTTAGCAAGCAGTGGAAGTGAATGGATATTAAGCGAACAAATAGGCAAGTTTGTAGAAATATAGCAACCCAGGCTGTATACGTAGGAGTAGACCCGTAATAACCCAGATAGAAGTTATATTTGTAATCCAAATGTTTGGTTATAATCTGTTAGTATATTATATATGCAAAAGGTACTCTTTTAAGAATAGAGCAAACAGCTTAGCTGTACTGAACACAATAACTAAGCACTTGTTTAGGGCGGAGACATGACTTAAATACAGGTGTGTGTAGGTGAGCTGCTGTAGCAGGGAAAACCAGGAATGGAATCCTTACAGTACCCCCCCTTCAAGGAAGCCGACCACGGCTGCATGTTTAGGTCTCTGTGGGAAACGTCTATGGAAACGTGCAATCAACCTTGCAGCATTTATGTGATTATGAGGTTCCCAGGAGTCCTCATCTGCAGAAAAACCCTTCCATCTGACAAGATACTGAAGTACTCCATTAGAATATCTTGAATCCAGAAGATCTTGCACTTCATAGACATTACTGTCCAGGCTTACAGGATCAGGAGGAAGAAGGGGTTTAAAAGGGACCTGGCCAACATAAGGTTTGAGTAATGAGACGTGGAATGTGGGGTGAATTCCTAATGAATCAGGCAGGTCCAAAGTAACAGCATTCTTATTTATGATACATGTAATTTTGAACGGTCCGATGAATAAACTGGCCAATTTTTTCTTTGGAAGGTGTAATTTGATGTTCTTTGTAGATAACCATACGAAATCTCCTATAACATACTTTGGAGCGGGTCTTCGTCTTAGATCATAGTATTTTTTCTGGGAAGCTTGTGCTAGCTGTATATTGGTGCGTATATGTTGGAAGTTTTCGGCTAACCGTTGTATTAATTCATCAACAGAAGGTGTATCCTCTGAGGAGGAATGTTGAATACTAAATCTAGGGTTAAATCCGAAAGATGCAAAAAAAGGAGAGTATTTGGTGGTACTATTGATAGTGTTATTGTATGAAAACTCAGCCATAGCAAGAAAGAATGTCCATTTATTTTGATGGTAAGAACAGTAACAACGTAGATATTGTTCGAGCCATTGATTTAGCCTTTCAGTTTGTCCGTTCGTCTGAGGGTGAAAGGCTGAACTCAAACGTTGTTCTATTTGGAGAGACTTAGTGAGTGCTTTCCAGAACTTTGAAGTGAACTGTGTACCTCTGTCAGTGGTTATAACAGTTCGTAAGCCATGATATCGTACTACGTGGTTTAAGAACAAATGGGCAGTTTCTGCAGAAGTAGGCAACTTGTGGTAAGGAATAAAATGAGCCATTTTAGTGAAGTGATCTGTTACTACAAGAATGGTTGTGAGTCCAGAACTTGGTGGTAAGTCTACTATGAAATCCATACCTAAATGAGCCCAAGGTGAAGAGGGGATTTCCAAAGGCAAAAGATGACCGTATGGAGGTTGTCTCTCAGGTTTGGATACTATACAACTGTTACATTGTTGAAGGTATTCTTTGATAGTTCTTTCCATAGATGGCCACCAATACGTTCTGTTTATGAGCTCTTTGGTGTGTCTGATTCCTGCATGACCTAATAATGGAGGGTCATGGTGTTCCTTAATGATCTGTACTCTAAGTTTTTCTGGAATATATAAATTAGAGCCATGGTAATAAAAGCCATCTTTCTTAACCAAAGAGTTCAATGGTGTATGTTTGTCAGAAGAGAAGGCAGCTTCATAGTCTTGAACTGGGATTGGAAGTAAAGCGAGGAATCTTGAGGGTGGCAAAATACAGCTAGGTGCCACTTGTTGAATGGGTCTTTGGTCTCTACGAGACAGGGCATCAGCTTTTCCGTTTTTTGATCCTGGTCTGTACATGATTTGAAAATCAAAACGACTAAAAAAAAGACTCCATCTCACCTGTCTGGCAGATAACGTTTTGTTGTTTTGTTGGAATTCAAGATTTCTGTGGTCAGTATAAATAATAATAGGACTGGAGGTACTTTCCAAAAGGTGTCTCCAAAATTCCAGTGCTCTTTTTATAGCCAATAATTCTTTATCTCCTATGGAGTAATTCATCTCTGCTGTAGACATAATCTTGGAATAGAACCCAATAGGGAATAGAGGGTCCTTAATCGTTTTGCGTTGTGAGAGGACTGCACCAAGTGCATAGTCAGAAGAATCAACTTCTAAAACGTACTGAAGGTCTGGATCAGGGTACTTTAGAATAGGAGCGGATGAAAAAGCTTGTTTTAGAAAACTGAAAGCAACATCAGCTTATTTTGTCCAACAGAAGGTAGAATTAGGACTGGTAAGGGTAGTAAGTGGCTTGGAAATTCTAGAAAAGTTGCGAATGAATTTCCTATAATAATTACTGAATCCTAGGAATTTTTGAAGGTCCTTTCTAGTGAGAGGAGTAGGCCAATTTTTCACTGCATCAACTTTGCCCTCTTGCATCTGAATACCCTCGGGGCTGATGGAATAACCTAGGAAATCTATTGTTCTAGTGTGAAAAATACATTTTTCCAATTTGGCGTAAAGACGGTGGACCTGAAGTCGTGACAGAATCCAACTAACATGTTTTATATGGTCAGTTGTATTAGAGGAATAAATTAAAATGTCATCTAGATAAACTATGACACAGATATCGAGTAGATCATGGAAGATATCATTTACAAAAAACTGGAAAGTAGCAGGTGCATTAGTGAGGCCGAAAGGCATAACCAAGTATTCGTACAACCCATATCTGGTTCTGAAGGCAGTGAGCCATTCATCACCCTCTCTGATGCGTACTAAATTATAAGCTCCCCTTAGATCCAGTTTAGTGTATATAGTAGCATGACGTAATCTCTCAATGAGCTCTGGAATGAGTGGGAGTGGATATCGGTTTTTAATGGTGATCTTGTTTAGTTGTCTGAAATCGATGATAGGACGTAAGGACTGATCCTTGTTACGGACAAAAAACATCCCAGCACCTGCAGGAGAGACAGATGGTCGAATAAAACCTTTCTTCAAGTTCTCATCCAAGTAAGTTTTAAGGTAGTCTAACTCAGATTGACATAGTGGATATAAATGGCCAATAGGTGGGGATGTTCCAGGTTTTATTTCTATAGGACAGTCATAAGGTCGGTGAGGGGGAAGTGTTTCAGCCTCTTTTTTACTAAAGACCTCCGAGAAGTGAGTATATTCACTGGGAATAACAGACTCAGTAGTAGGGTTTATAGAAAGTAAAGACTGTCTAACACATGTTTGTTGGCAATACTTTGAATTCAACTGTATTTGGAGAGATTTCCAAGTGATCTGGGGTTCATGTAGTTGTAGCCAAGATAAACCAAGAACTATTGGAAATAGAGGGGAAGTAATCACATCAAAAGAGAGATGTTGGTGATGATTTTTCAGGGTAGTTACTGAGAGTGGGATAGTGTGGTGTGTAATAGGTCCAGAGGCAATCTCAGAGCCATCAACAACTCGAAGTGAAATTGGAGACAATTTTTTTATCAGAGGTATTTTATTTTCAGATACTATAGAGCTGTCGATGTAGTTCCCCTGAGCTCCAGTGTCCACGATAGCTGGGATGATCATCTGCTTACTTGCCCACTGTAATGACAAAAGTAGAGAACAGTGAAGTGGTTTGTTACGTATTATCTGAGAGATAAAGTCAGTGTGGCACTTACTGTTCTTTTTCTGAGGTATAACAGGGCAATCCTTGAGAGTATGGGAAGCAGCACCACAGTACATGCACAGGCCCCTGGTCTTCCTTCTTATCCGTTCCTCTGGAGAAATGGGACCCCTGGAGATGTTAATGTCCATGGCTTCAGCTCCGCCAGAACTAGGACTGTTAGGTCTGCGAATAGGCGTACTAGGAGTGGAGACTTTTTTGTACCCCTGATCAGAGTATGGCCTTTCTGATCTTCTCTCTCTCAATCTTCTGTCGATTTGGCTACTTAATCTCATAAGAGCTTCAAGGGAGTCTGGTAACTCGGTTCTTGCTAATTCGTCCTTGACAGTGTCAGAGAGACCAAGCCGGTATTGATTTCTGAGGGCTATGGCATTCCATTGAGAGTCGATTGCATATTGTTTGAACTCTGTTATGTATTGTTCCACGGGTCTAGAACCTTGTTTTAATTTCCTCATTTTACTCTCAGCAGTCAACTGCAGGTTGGTATCGTTATAAAGTTCATCCATAACGTCAAGAAAAGATGAGAAAGATGACAGAACTGGATTGTTACTCTCAAAAAGAGTGTCAGCCCATATTCGTGGTTCTCCCCTTAGGTAACTAATCATAGTAAGAACTTTTACCCTATCATTAGGATAGGTTTTAGGTTTAAGACTGAAGTTAAGGAGGCAAGCATTCTTAAAATGACGATATTGGTTTCTGTCTCCATGGAAGAAATCAGGTGGAGCCACGAAAGGCTCAGGAGATGACTCTAAAGATGTTTGTTTTGAAGTGATACTGTCTTTTATAACTTTTCTAAGTGTCTCATTCTCCAGTTGTAAGTCTCTTAGTCCCTGACTGACTTGGTCTACTCTTTGGGACAAGTTGTACACAATTTGAGGGAGTTCGGCTGGATCCATAATGAGGCTTAGTTATTCTGTAAGATTCTCTTATGTTTTTCTTAAGCAGGATCGCAACTGCCGAATCTGTTACTTTTATATGTATCGCTCTAATCAACAGACTATTGTATTAGCATAGGCTGTGGTTTTTCAGAGTGAAGTTTTATCAAAAATGACTCGTTGGTCAAAAGCAGGAATAAAGTACTATTCACTAAAAGATATTATTCCTTTAAGTCCCACTGTAATAGGCAAACAAATGATATCAACTCTCACTGAATAATCCTGTGTTTGTCTGTAACGTCTTGTGAGGAGCAGCTGCTGACAGGCTACAGTGTAACTTGGAAGCGGAGCAGTGTAACTTGAGACCGCAGGTAGAGGCGTGACTGGTAGCAGGGGGATTCCCTTTCGGTGACGTCACACTAGCAGCGTAGAGATGTAACGGAGCTGATATTTCAAGTAATTATCTCCGGATTTAAATTAGTTGAAGGTATGCAGCTAAATAAGCAAAACTGTATAGCATGAGAGTAAAATGGAAATTAACTCACTTAGTAGTTGCGGTGGAAGTTCCGGTAGTTTCCAGGTTGAAAGTAACTTGCAGAGTCGATATCCTCAGATTAAATGGCAGAAGTACTGCAGTTAGCAAGCAGTGGAAGTGAATGGATATTAAGCGAACAAATAGGCAAGTTTGTAGAAATATAGCAACCCAGGCTGTATACGTAGGAGTAGACCCGTAATAACCCAGATAGAAGTTATATTTGTAATCCAAATGTTTGGTTATAATCTGTTAGTATATTATATATGCAAAAGGTACTCTTTTAAGAATAGAGCAAACAGCTTAGCTGTACTGAACACAATAACTAAGCACTTGTTTAGGGCGGAGACATGACTTAAATACAGGTGTGTGTAGGTGAGCTGCTGTAGCAAGGAAAACCAGGAATGGAATCCTTACAGATGCGTACCTACATATTCCTATCCACAAAGAACATCATCAGTTCCTAAGGTTCGCCTTTCTGGACAAACATTACCAGTTTGTGGCCCTCCCATTCGGGTTAGCCACTGCTCCAAGGATTTTCACAAAGGTACTAGGGTCCCTTCTAGCGGTTCTAAGACCGAGGGGCATTGCAGTAGTACCTTACTTGGACGACATTCTAATACAAGCGTCGTCCCTGTCAAAAGCAAAGGCTCATACAGACATCGTTCTGGCCTTTCTCAGATCACACGGATGGAAGGTGAACATAGAAAAAAGTTCTCTGTCTCCGTCAACAAGAGTTCCCTTCTTGGGAACAATAATAGATTCCTTAGAAATGAGGATTTTTCTGACAGAGGTCAGAAAGTCAAAACTTCTAAGCACTTGTCAAGTTTTTCATTCTGTTCCACGTCCTTCCATAGCGCAGTGCATGGAAGTAGTAGGGTTGATGGTTGCAGCAATGGACATAGTTCCTTTTGCACGAATTCATCTAAGACCATTACAACTGTGCATGCTCAAACAGTGGAATGGGGACTATACAGACTTGTCTCCAATGATTCAAGTAGATCAGAAGACCAGAGATTCACTCCGTTGGTGGCTGACCCTGGACCATCTATCCCAGGGAATGAGCTTCCGCAGACCAGAGTGGGTCATTGTCACGACCGACGCCAGTCTAGTGGGCTGGGGCGCGGTCTGGGAATCCCTGAAAGCTCAGGGTCTATGGTCTCGGGAAGAGTCTCTTCTCCCGATAAACATTCTGGAACTGAGAGCGATATTCAATGCTCTCAGGGCTTGGCCTCAACTAGCAAAGGCCAGATTCATAAGATTCCAATCAGACAACATGACGACCGTTGCGTATATCAATCATCAGGGGGGAACAAGGAGTTCCCTGGCGATGAAAGAAGTGACCAAAATAATTCAATGGGCGGAGGATCACTCCTGCCACCTGTCTGCGATCCACATCCCAGGTGTGGAAAACTGGGAGGCGGATTATCTGAGTCGTCAGACATTCCATCCGGGGGAGTGGGAACTCCACCCGGAGATCTTTGCCCAAATAACTCAATTATGGGGCATTCCAGACATGGATCTGATGGCGTCTCGTCAGAACTTCAAGGTTCCTTGCTACGGGTCCAGATCCAGGGATCCCAAGGCGACTCTAGTAGATGCACTAGTAGCACCTTGGACCTTCAACCTAGCTTATGTATTTCCACCGTTTCCTCTCATTCCCAGGCTGGTAGCCAGGATCAATCAGGAGAGGGCCTTGGTGATCTTGATAGCTCCTGCGTGGCCACGCAGGACTTGGTATGCAGACCTGGTGAATATGTCATCGGTTCCACCATGGAAGCTACCTTTGAGACAGGACCTTCTTGTTCAGGGTCCATTTGAACATCCAAATCTGGTCTCCCTCCAGCTGACGGCTTGGAGATTGAACGCTTGATTCTATCGAAGCGTGGGTTTTCAGATTCTGTGATAGATACTCTGGTTCAGGCCAGAAAACCGGTAACTAGAAAGATTTACCATAAAATATGGAAAATATATATCTGTTGGTGTGAATCCAAAGGATTCCCATGGAATAAGATAAAAATTCCTAAGATTCTCTCCTTTCTACAAGAAGGTTTGGAGAAAGGATTATCTGCAAGTTCTCTAAAGGGACAGATCTCTGCTTTATCTGTCTTACTACACAAAAGACTGGCAGCTGTGCCAGATGTTCAAGCATTTGTTCAGGCTCTGGTTAGGATCAAGCCTGTTTACAGACCTTTGACTCCTCCCTGGAGTCTAAATCTAGTTCTTTCAGTTCTTCAAGGGGTTCCGTTTGAACCTTTACATTCCATAGATATTAAGTTACTATCTTGGAAAGTTTTGTTTTTGGTTGCTATTTCTTCTGCTAGAAGAGTTTCAGAGTTATCTGCTCTGCAGTGTTCTCCGCCCTATCTGGTGTTCCATGCAGATAAGGTGGTTTTGCATACTAAGCCTGGTTTTCTTCCAAAGGTTGTTTCTAACAAAAATATTAACTAGGAGATAGTTGTACCTTCTTTATGTCCGAATCCAGTTTCAAAGAAGGAACGTTTGTTACACAATTTGGACGTAGTCCGTGCTCTAAAATTCTATTTAGAGGCTACAAAAGATTTCAGACAAACATCTTCTTTGTTTGTTGTCTATTCTGGTAAAAGGAGAGGTCAAAAAGCGACGTCTACCTCTCTTTCCTTTTGGCTTAAAAGCATCATCCGATTGGCTTATGAGACTGCCGGACGGCAGCCTCCTGAAAGAATCACAGCTCACTCCACTAGGGCTGTGGCTTCCACATGGGCCTTCAAGAACGAGGCTTCTGTTGACCAGATATGTAAGGCAGCGACTTGGTCTTCACTGCACACTTTTGCCAAATTTTACAAATTTGATACTTTTGCTTCTTCGGAGGCTATTTTTGGGAGAAAGGTTTTGCAAGCCGTGGTGCCTTCCGTTTAGGTAACCTGATTTGCTCCCTCCCTTCATCCGTGTCCTAAAGCTTTGGTATTGGTTCCCACAAGTAAGGATGCCGCCGTGGACCGGACACACCAATGTTGGAGAAAACAGAATTTATGCTTACCTGATAAATTACTTTCTCCAACGGTGTGTCCGGTCCACGGCCCGCCCTGGTTTTTTAATCAGGTCTGATGAATTATTTTCTCTAACTACAGTCACCACGGTACCGTATGGTTTCTCCTATATATTTCCTCCTGTCCGTCGGTCGAATGACTGGGGTGGGCGGAGCCTAGGAGGGACTATATGGCCAGCTTTGCTGGGACTCTTTGCCATTTCCTGTTGGGGAAGAGATATTCCCACAAGTAATGATGACGCCGTGGACCGGACACACCGTTGGAGAAAGTAATTTATCAGGTAAGCATAAATTCTGTTTTTTCTTTTGCATGGCAGCAATATTTAAAACAGTACCCATTTATTTCAACTTTATGGTACCCCCTCATCTCTACAGAAGGACTCTGCTTCCATAACGTTGTTTAGTGTAAGGGATTTACCATCTCTCATAACTACCAGTCTCGCAGGATAAATCAATTTAATGTTATAGTTCCCCTTCTATAATCTGCCATAGAAAAAAGACATATCTCTTCTCTTAGCCAGGGTTTCTGATGAGAAATCCTGAAAGATTAGCAGTCTATGAGAGCCAAATACAAAAGGATTACATTTTCTATAGTGCTTAAGATATAACATCTTGTCCTGAAAATTGATAAATTTGAATATAACTGGTCTGGGTCTGTTACCCTCTTTGGTTTCTCGACGAAACCCTATCCTGTGTACCCTTTCTATCTGAAAGGGGGCAGCAGGAGCTGGAATCTGCAAAGCCAAAGGTAGAGTTATAGAGACAAAGGCCATCAGGTCTTGAAATTCTGATGTTTCTGGGAGACCTATCACTTTCAAATTATTTCGTCTTGAGCGATCCTCAAGATCTTCAATCTTAGCTTGCAAAGAAGTGATCATTCTACTATGTGACTCTATAATGGGCTCTTGTATGTTAAATCTATCCTCTAAATCCGAAATTCTATTTTCGGCTTCCTCGAGCCTTGAAGAGAATTGTCTGACTTCCACAGTGAGGTTTGAGATTTCACTTCTGATTTCAGATTTAACAGACTCAAATTGGGGGGTCAGTATTTTAGCCACCTCTGCTGCGAATTCTACCATATTACTTCCCAATGAGGTAGACGCACTTTTCTTTCATGTAATTAGCAAGAGTCCATGAGCTAGTGACGTATGGGATATACATTCCTACCAGGAGGGGCAAAGTTTCCCAAACCTTAAAATGCCTATAAATACACCCCTCACCACACCCACAATTCAGTTTTACAAACTTTGCCTCCGATGGAGGTGGTGAAGTAAGTTTGTGCTAGATTCTACGTTGATATGCGCTCCGCAGCAAGTTGGAGCCCGGTTTTCCTCTCAGCGTGCAGTGAATGTCAGAGGGATGTGAGGAGAGTATTGCCTATTTGAATGCAGTGATCTCCTTCTACGGGGTCTATTTCATAGGTTCTCTGTTATCGGTCGTAGAGATTCATCTCTTACCTCCCTTTTCAGATCGACGATATACTCTTATATATACCATTACCTCTGCTGATTCTCGTTTCAGTACTGGTTTGGCTTTCTACAAACATGTAGATGAGTGTCCTGGGGTAAGTAAATCTTATTTTCTGTGACACTCTAAGCTATGGTTGGGCACTTTGTTTATAAAGTTCTAAATATATGTATTCAAACATTTATTTGCCTTGACTCAGAATGTTCAACTTTCCTTATTTTTCAGACAGTCAGTTTCATATTTGGGATAATGCATTTGAATTAATCATTTTTTTCTTACCTTCAAAAATTTGACTCTTTTTTCCCTGTGGGCTGTTAGGCTCGCGGGGGCTGAAAATGCTTCATTTTATTGCGTCATTCTTGGCGCGGACTTTTTTGGCGCAAAAATTCTTTTCCGTTTCCGGTGTCATACGTGTCGCCGGAAGTTGCGTCATTTTTTTGACGTTATTTTGCGCCAAAAATGTCGGCGTTCCGGATGTGGCGTCATTTTTGGCGCCAAAAGCATTTTAGGCGCCAAATAATGTGGGCGTCTGATTTGGCGCTAAAAAATATGGGCGTCGCTTTTGTCTCCACATTATTTTAGTCTCATGTTTCATTGCTTCTGGTTGCTAGAAGCTTGTTCTTTGGCATTTTTTCCCATTCCTGAAACTGTCATTTAAGGAAATTGATCAATTTTGCTTTATATGTTGTTTTTTTTTTTTTGTCTTACATATTGCAAGATGTCTCACGTTGCATCTGAGTCAGAAGATACTACAGGAAAATCGCTGTCTAGTGCTGGAGCTACCAAGCTAAGTGTATCTGCTATAATTTTTGGTATCTGTTTCTCCAGCTGTTGTTTGTATTGCATGTCATGACAAACTTATTAATTCAGATAAAATTTCCTTTAGTACTGTTACATTACCTGTTGCTGTTCCGTCAACATCTAATTTTCAGAGTGTTTCTGATAAACATATGAGATTTTATTTTTTAAATCCATTAAGAAGGCTATGTCTGTTATTTCTCCTTCTAGTTTACATAAAAGTCTTTTAAAACTTCTCTTTTTTCAGATGAATTTTTAAATGAACATCATCATTCTGATACTGATAAATCTTTGTATTTGTTCAATATGGAATTTATTCGTTCTTTATTTAAAGAAGTATTAATTGCATTAGAAATAGAGGATTCTGGTCCTCTTGATACTAAATCTAAACGTTTAAATAAGGTTTTTAAATCTCCTGTAGTTATTCCAGAAGTGTTTAATCTCCCTGATGCTATTTCTGAAGTAATTTCCAGGGAATGGAATAATTTGGGTAATCCTTTTACTCCTTCTAAACGTTTAAGCAATTATATCCTGTGCCATCTGACAGATTAGAGTTTTTTGGGACAAAATCCCTAAGGTTATGGGGCTGTCTCTACTCCTGCTAAATGTACTACTGTTCCTACGGCAGATAGTACTTTATTTAAGGAAAATTGAATCCTTTCTAAGAAAAGCTTACTTATGTTCAGGTAATCTTCTTAGACCTGCTATATTTTTAGCGGATGTTGCTGCAGCTTCAACTTTTTGGTTAGAAGCTTTAGCGCAACAAGTAACAGATCATAATTTTATAGCATTATTATTATTCTATAACATGCTAATAATTTTATTGGTGATACCATCTTTTGATATCATTAGAGTTGATGTCAGGTATATGTCTCTAGCTATTTTAGCTAGAAAAGCTTTATGGATTAAACTTGGAATGCTGATATGTCTTCTAAGTCAACTTTGCTTTCCCTTTCTTTCCAGGGTATTAAATTATTATCTCAATTGTTTCTGGAAGGAAGGGAACTTTTTTACCAAAGGATAAAAAATCTAAGGTAAATTTAGGTCTAATAGTCTTTTTCGTTCCTTTCCTCACAACAAGGAACAAAAGCCTGATTCTTCATCCTCAGGAGCGGTATCAGTTTGGAAACTATTTCCAGTTTGGAATATATCCAAGCCTTATAGAAATCTATAGCCAGCTCCTAAGTACCCATGAAGGTGCGGCCCTTATTCCAGCTCAGCTGGTATGGGGCAGATTACGTTTTCTTCAAAGAAATTTGGATCAATTCCGTTCTCAATCTCTGGTTTCAGAACATTGTTTCAGAAAGGTACAGAATTGGCTTCAAGTTAAGGCCTCCTGCTAAGAGATTTTTTTCTTTCCCGTGTCCCAGTTAAAACAGCAAAGGCTCAGCATTTCTGAAATGTGTTTCAGATCTAGAGTTGGTTGGAGTAATTATGCCAGTTCCAGTTCTGGAACAGGGGCTGGGGTTTTATTTTATCTCTTCATTGTACCAAAGAAGGTCAATTCCTTCAGACCAGTTCCGGATCTATCAATATTGAATCGTTATGTAAGGATACCAACATTCAAGATGGTTACTGTAGGACTATCCTGCTTTTTGTTTAGCAAGGGCATTATATGTCTACAATAGATTTACAGGATGTGTATCTGCATATTCCGATTCATCCAGATCACTTTTAGTGTCTGAGATTCTCTTTTTAGACAAGCATTACCAGTTTTTTTGCCCCACCGTTTGGCCTAGCCTCAGTTCCAAGAATTTTCTTCAAAGGTTCTCGGTGCCCTTCTTTCTGTAATCAGAGAACAGGGTTTTGGTATTTCCTTATTTGGACGATATCTTGGTATTTGCTCAGTCTTCTCATTTTCGAAGAATCTCATACGAATCGACTTGTGTTGTTTCTTCAAGTTCATGGTTGGAGGTTCAATTTACCAATCAGTTCATTGATTCCTCAGACAAGGGTAACCTTTTTAGGTTTCTAGATAGATTCAGTGTCTATGACTCTGTCCTTGTCAGACAAGAGAAGTTTAACATTGATATCAGCTTGTCAAAACCTTCAGTCACAATTCATTCCCTTTGGTAGCCTTATGCATGGAAATTTTAGGTCTTAGGACTGCCGCATCAGATGCGATCTCCTTTGCTCGTTTTCACATGCGACCTCTTCAGCTCTGTATGCTGAACCAATGGTGCAGGGATTACTCAAAGATATCTCAATTAATATCTTTAAACCGATTATACGACACTCTCTGACATGGTGGACAGATCACCATCGTTTAGTTCAGGGGGCTTCTTGTTCTTCCAACCTGGACTATAATCTCAACAGATGCAAGTCTTACAGGTGGGGGAGCTGTGTGGGGGTATCTGACGGCACAAGGGGTTTGGGAATCTCAGGAGGTGAGATTTCCGTTCAATATTTTGGAACTCCGTGCAATTTTCAGAGCTTTCCAGTCTTGGCCTCTTCTGAGAGAGAGTTGTTCATTTGTTTTCAGATAGACAATGTCACAACTGTGGCATACATCAATCATCAAGGAGGGACTCACAGTCCTCTGGTCATGAAAGAAGTATCTCGAATTTTGGTTTGGGCGGAATCCAGCTCCTGTCTAATCTCTGCGGTTCATATCCCAGGTATGGACAATTGGAAAGCGGATTATCTCAGTCGCCAAACGTTGCACCTGGGCGAATGGTCTCTTCACCCAGAGGTATTTCCTCAGATTGTTCAATGTGGGAACTCCCAGAAATAGATCTGATGGCTTCTCATCTAAACAAGAAACTTCCCTGGTATCTGTCCGGATCCCGGGATCCTCGGGCGGAGGCAGTGGATGCATTATTTTCTTCCTTACAAGTGTCATCCTGCCTATATCTTTCCGCCTCTAGTTCTTCTTCCAAGGGTATTCTCCAATATTCTAAAGGAATGCTCGTTTGTCCTGCTGGTAGCTCCAGCATGGCCTCACAGGTTTTGGTATGCGGATCTTGTCCGGATGGCCTCTTGCCAGCTGTGGACTCTTCCGTTAAGACCAGTCTTTCTGTCTCAAAACCTTAATTTTAAGGTATGGAGTTTGAACGCTTGATTCTTGGTCAAAGAGGTTTCTCTGACTCTGTGATTGATACTATGTGACAGGCTCGTAAATTTGTATCTAGAGAGATATATTATAGAGTCTGGAAGACTTATATTTCTTAGTGTCTTTCTCATCTTTTTTCTTGGCATTCTTTTTGAATACCGAGAATTTTACAGTTTCTTCAGGATGGTTTAGATAAAGGTTTGTCCGCAAGTTCCTTGAAAGACAAATCTCTGCTCTTTCTGTTCTTTTTCACAGAAGGTTTGCTAATCTTCCTGATATTCATTGTTTTGTACAACCTTTGGTTCGTATAAAACCTGTCTTTAAGTCAATTTCTCCTCCTTGGAGTTTGAATTTGGTTCTGGGGGCTCTTCAAGCTCCTCCTTTTGAACCCATGCATTCTTTGGTCGTTATATTACTTTCTTGGAAAGTTTTGTTTCTTTTGGCCATCTCTTCTGCCAGAAGAGTCTCTGAATTATCTACTCTTTTTTGTGAGTCTCCTTTTCTGATTTTGCATCAGGATAAGGCGGTGCTGCGAACTTCTTTTGAATTTTTTACCTAAGGTTGTGAATTCTAACAACATTAGTAGAGAAATTGTGGTTCCTTCATTATATCCTGATCCTATGAATTCTAAGGAGAAATCATTGCATTCTTTGGATGCTGTTAGAGCTTTGTAATATTATGTTGAAGCTACTAAGTCTTTCCGAAAGACTTCTAGTCTATTTGTCATCTTTTCCGGTTCTAGAAAAGGCCAGAAAGCTTCTGCCATTTCTTTGGCATCTTGGTTGAAATCTTTATTTCATCATGCCTATGTTGAGTCGGGTAGCACTCCGCCTCAAAGGATTACAGCTCATTCTACTAGGTCAGTTCTACTTCCTGGGCGTTTAGGAATGAAGCTTCGGTTGATCAGATTTGCAAAGCAGCAACTTGGTCCTCTTTGCATAATTTTACTAAATTCTACCATTTTGATGTGTTTTCTTCTTTTGAAGCAGTTTTTGGTAGAAACGTACTTCAGGCAGTGTTTTCAGTTTGAATCTTCTGCTTATGTTTTTTCATTAAAATTTTATTCTGGGTGTGGATTATTTTCAGCAGGAATTGGCTGTCTTTATTTTATCCCTCCCTCTCTAGTGACTCTTGCGTGGAAAGATCCACATCTTGGGTAATCATTATCCCATACGTCACTAGCTCATGGACTCTTGCTAATTACATGAAAGAAAACATAATTTATGTAAGAACTTACCTGATAAATTCATTTCCTTCATATTAGCAAGAGTCCATGAGACCCGCCCTTTTTTGTGGTGGTTTTGATTTTTTTGTATAAAGCACAATTATTCCAATTCCTTATTTTATATGCTTTCGCACTTTTTTCTTATCACCCCACTTCTTGGCTATTCGTTAAACTGAATTGTGGGTGTGGTGAGGGGTGTATTTATAGGCATTTTAAGGTTTGGGAAACTTTGCCCCTCCTGGTAGGAATGTATATCCCATACGTCACTAGCTCATGGACTCTTGCTAATATGAAAGAAATGAATTTATCAGGTAAGTTCTTACATAAATTGTTATTTGTTCAAGATGGAATTTATTCGTTCTTTATTTAAAGAAGTATTAATTGCATTAGAAATAGAGGATTCTGGTCCTCTTGATACTAAATCTAAACGTTTAAATAAGGTTTTTAAATCTCCTGTAGTTATTCCAGAAGTGTTTAATCTCCCTGATGCTATTTCTGAAGTAATTTCCAGGGAATGGAATAATTTGGGTAATTCTTTTACTCCTTCTAAACGTTTAAGCAATTATATCCTGTGCCATCTGACAGATTAGAGTTTTTTGGGGACAAAATCCCTAAGGTTATGGGGCTGTCTCTACTCCTGCTAAATGTGCTACTATTCCTACGGCAGATAGTACTTCATTTAAGGATCCTTTAGATAGGAAAATTGAATCCTTTCTAAGAAAAGCTTACTTATGTTCAGGTAATCTTCTTAGACCTGCTATATTTTTAGCGGATGTTGCTGCAGCCTCAACTTTTTGGTTAGAAGCTTTAGCGCAACAAGTAACAGATCATAATTTTATAGCATTATTATTATTCTATAACATGCTAATAATTTTATTGGTGATACCATCTTTTGATATCATTAGAGTTGATGTCAGGTATATGTCTCTAGCTATTTTAGCTAGAAAAGCTTTATGGATTAAACTTGGAATGCTGATATGTCTTCTAAGTCACCTTTGCTTTCCCTTTCTTTCCAGGGTAATAAATTATTATCTCAGCTGTTTCTGGAAGGAAGGGAACTTTTTTACCAAAGGATAAAAAATCTAAGGTAAATTTAGGTCTAATAATCATTTTCGTTCCTTTCCTCATAATAAGGAACAAAAGCCTGATCCTTCATCCTTAGGAAAGGTATCAGTTTGGAAACTATTTCCAGTTTGGAGTATATCTAAGCCTTATAGAAAACCTATAGCCAGCTCCTAAGTACCCATGAAGGTGCGGACCTTATTCCAGCTCAGCTGGTATGGGGCAGATTACGTTTTCTTCAAAGTTATTTGGATCAATTCCGTTCTCAATCTCTGGTTTCAGAACATTGTTTCAGAAAGGTACAGAATTGGCTTCAGTTAAGGCCTCCTGCTAAGAGATTTTTTTCTTTCCCGTGTCCCAGTTAACACAGCAAAGGCTCAGCATTTCTGAAATGTGTTTCAGATCTAGAGTTGGCTGGAGTAATTATGCCAGTTCCAGTTCTGGAACAGGGGCTGGGGTTTTATTTTATCTCTTCATTGTACCAAAGAAGGTCAATTCCTTCAGACCAGTTCCGGATCTATCAATATTGAATCGTTATGTAAGGATACCAACATTCAAGATGGTTACTGTAGGACTATCCTGCCTTTTGTTTAGCAAGGGCATTATATGTCTACAATAGATTTACAGGATGTGTATCTGCATATTCCGATTCATCCAGATCACTTTTAGTGTCTGAGATTCTCTTTTTAGACAAGCATTACCAGTTTTGTGGCTCTACCGTTTGGCCTAGCCTCAGTTCCAAGATTTTTTTTTTTGGTTCTCGGTGCCCTTCTTTCTGTAATCAGAGAACAGGGTTTTGGTATTTCCTTATTGGACGATATCTGGGTACTTGCTCAGTCTTCTCATTTTCGAAGAATCTCATACGAATCGACTTGTGTTGTTTCTTCAAGTTCATGGTTGGAGGATCAATTTACCAATCAGTTCATTGATTCCTCAGACAAGGGTAACCTTTTTAGGTTTCTAGATAGATTCAGTGTCTATGACTCTGTCCTTGTCAGACAAGAGAAGTTTAACATTGATATCAGCTTGTCAAAACCTTCAGTCACAATCATTCCCTTTGGTAGCCTTATGCATGGAAATTTTAGGTTTTAGGACTGCCGCATCAGATGCGATCTCCTTTGCTCATTTTCACATGCGACCTCTTCAGCTCTGTATGTTGAACCAATGGTGCAGGGATTACTCAAAGATATCTCAATTAATATATCTTTAAACCGATTATACGACACTCTCTGACTTGGTGGACAGATCACCATCGTTTAGTTCAGAGGGCTTCTTGTTCTTCCGACCTGGACTATAATCTCAACAGATGTAAGTCTTACAGGTTGGGGAGCTGTGTGGGGGTATCTGACGGCACAAGGGGTTTGGGAATCTCAGGAGGTGAGATTTCCGATCAATATTTTGGAACTCCGTGCAATATTCAGAGCTCTTCAGTCTTGGCCTCTTCTGAAGAGAGAGTTGTTCATTTGTTTTCAGATAGACAATGTCACAACTGTGGCATACATCAATCATCAAGGAGGGACTCACAGTCCTCTGGCTATGAAAGAAGTATCTCGAATTTTGGTTTGGGCGGAATCCAGCTCCTGTCTAATCTCTGCGGTTCATATCCCAGGTATGGACAATTGGAAAGCGGATTATCTCAGTCGCCAAACGTTGCACCTGGGCGAATGGTCTTCACCCAGAGGTATTTCCTCAGATTGTTCAAATGTGGGAACTCCCAGAAATAGATCTGATGGCTTCTCATCTAAACAAGAAACTTCCCTGGTATCTGTCCGGATCCCGGGATTTTCGGGCGGAGGCAGTGGATGCATTATCTCTTCCTTACAAGTGTCATCCTGCCTATATCTTTCCGCCTCTAGTTCTTCTTCCAAGGGTATTCTCCAATGTTCTAAAGGAATGCTCGTTTGTCCTGCTGGTAGCTCCAGCATGGCCTCACAGGTTTTGGTATGCGGATCTTGTCCGGATGGCCTCTTGCCGGCTGTGGACTCTTCCGTTAAGACCAGTCTTTCTGTCTCAAGGTTCTTTTTTCCATCAGGATCTCAAAACCTTAGTTTTAAGGTGTGGAGTTTGAACGCTTGATTCTTGGTCAAAGAGGTTTCTCTGACTCTGTGATTGATACTATGTGACAGGCTCGTAAATCTGTATCTAGAGAGATATATTATAGAGTCTGGAAGACTTATATTTCTTCAGGATGGTTTAGATAAAGGTTTGTCCGCAAGTTTCTTGTAAGACAAATCTCTGCTCTTTCTGTTCTTTTTCACAGAAGGATTGCTAATCTTCCTGATATTCATTGTTTTGTACAACCTTTGGTTCGTATAAAACTTGTCATTAAGTCAATTTCTCCTCCTTGGAGTTTGAATTTGGTTCTGGGGGCTCTTCAAGCTCCTCCTTTTGAACCCATGCATTCTTTGGTCGTTATATAACTTTCTTGGAAAGTTTTGTTTCTTTTGGCCATCTCTTCTGCCAGAAGAGTCTCTGAATTATCTACTATTTTTTGTGAGTCTCCTTTTCTGATTTTGCATCAGGATAAGGCGGTGCTGCGAACTTCTTTTGAATTTTTTACCTAAGGTTGTGAATTCTAACAACATTAGTAGAGACATTGTGGTTCCTTCATTATGTCCTAATCCTATGAATTCTAAGGAGAAATCATTGCATTCTTTGGATGCTGTTAGAGCTTTGTAATATTATGTTGAAGCTACTAAGTCTTTCCGAAAGACTTCTAGTCTATTTGTCATCTTTTCCGGTTCTAGAAAAGACCAGAAAGCTTCTGCCATTTCTTTGGCATCTTGGTTGAAATCTTTATTTCATCATGCCTATGTTGAGTCGGGTAACACTCCGCCTCAAAGGATTACAGCTCATTCTACTAGGTCAGTTTCTACTTCCTGGGCATTTAAGAATGAAGCTTCGGTTGATCAGATTTGCAAAACAGCAACTTGGTCCTCTTTGCATACTTTTACTAAATTCTACCATTTTGATGTGTTTTCTTCTTCTGAAGCAGTTTTTGGTAGAAACGTACTTCAGGCAGTGGTTTCAGTTTGAATCTTCTGCTTATGTTTTTTCATTAAATTTTATTCTGGGTGTGGATTATTTTCATCAGGAATTGGCTGTCTTTATTTTATCCCTCCCTCTCTAGTGACTCTTGTGTGGAAAGATCCACATCTTGGGTAATCATTATCCCATACGTCACTAGCTCATGGACTCTTGCTAATTACATGAAAGAAAACATAATTTATGTAAGAACTTACCTGATAAATTAATTTCTTTCATATTAGCAAGAGTCCATGAGGCCCGCCCTTTTTTGTGGTGGTTTTGATTTTTTTGTATAAAGCACAATTATTCCAATTCCTTATTTTATATGCTTTCGCACTTTTTTCTTATCACCCCACTTCTTGGCTATTCGTTAAACTGAATTGTGGGTGTGGTGAGGGGTGTATTTATAGGCATTTTAAGGTTTGGGAAACTTTGCCCCTCCTGGTAGGAATGTATATCCCATACGTCACTAGCTCATGGACTCTTGCTAATATGAAAGAAATGAATTTATCAGGTAAGTTCTTACATAAATTATGTTTTTTCTAAAGATGTATCAATGCTAGAATCCAGCATCCTACTGCCCCCCTTCTTGTCCTTTGATTTAGGAGGCATGATAGTGGGAGAACCCTTTTGATGCATAAATCTATCCATAAACTTCCTATCTTATACTGGGACTGCTTAAAAAGAGAGAGAGGGGAAAAAAAAAAAAGATTTTTTGATCTTGTAGTAAGAATTTACATATACCTAAAACTGCATGCCACCCTGACTTATGATCTTAAATAGGTTTATAAATGATGTATTATATGAAAAAAAGCACGGTCTCAAATATTCCTTAGATTGATCGCCCTATATTAATTGGTCTAATTATAATGCAGATTTACCTCAACCAAACACTACCTACGCACTAACCTGTGCCCTTAAGTAAATTTCTAGATAATATGTTATGTGAAATGAGGCAGGGTCTCAAATATTCCTTATATTAATCAGCCTCAATTAATGGACAAAATATGTCTATAATCCTTATACCAGGATACTTATATCGGATTACTACGTCTAGAGCTCCGTATAAGAGATGTCTCTAATAAAATACTTCTGATAATATACTAAAGTGCTTTTATACGAACACCCTACTAAACTTCAATGTTACTCATTAAAACTGACTATCCTAGACACCCTATATTGCTTGGCCTAATAATAATGCAGATTTACCACAACCAAAAAACTACCTACGCACTAACCTGTGCCTTTAAGTGAATTTCTAAATAATATATTGTGTGAAATGCGGCAAAGTCTCAAATATTCCTTATATTACTCAGCCTCAATTAGTGAATAAACTATGTCAATGATCCTTATACCAGGATAATTATATCAAATTACTACATCTAAAACACCATATGGGAGATGTCTCTAATAAAGTATTTCTAACAATATATTGAAGTGCTTTTATACAAACGCCCTACAAATTTCAGTGTTACTCAATAGAACTGACTAACCTAGACCATTCAAGTACTCCTAGAATATAGTGCATATACCAGTTATAAGTGGCCCTTATTTCGTGAATAAATGGTGTGGTGCTCAGACCTAATATTATTTTATGGAAACTGCGGCCCAATCTATAATGCCTATAGTATAGGTCCTTCTATGAAAATAGTGTGGTTCTATCTTCTGCCTTCAGGGGATTCCTCACGAAAACAGAACTAGATACCCTAGCCCATTGAATACACACAATTATTACTTGCAAGGTAAAAATACCATGTAACCTGCAAAAACATTCCAGCCATGCAGGTTTAATATCCTGAAAACCACCTGCAATGACTTGTAATTTACGTTCCACAATTCAACAAAATCAGTTGCTAAAGTTGAATCCCTCTATATCATAAATCCATGTATTTTCATTAGCACATCACAAATTTCTTCCCCTGGGGATAGAGCATCATAAATACTTCAATTTAACCTAAGGGCCCAAGTACAGATCCTTTCACCCTTAATTCCTCTGCATATAACATCACCTACATTTTCTTTAGACAGAGACATTCAATGGTTTACCCAACAGACAGCTTCACAATATATATATCCCACTCAGGGACTCCAACAATAGTTCTCAGAAAATGTCCAGAGACCTGTAGCTACATGCAAACTTAGCTGTAAATTAGCACATTTATTTCCCTACTATACATCTGAATATATATGCAAAAAAAAAAATTCTTTTTTTCTCTTTTTTTTTTTTCTACTTATCGTCAATGTCCAGTTCACCAAGCCAGATGAAATATCGCCTTGTATACACCACCGCCGTGCTCCGACAACCACTTTCTCAGAAATGTGTAGACCGGGAAAATCTGGGACCGTACCCCTCTCACAACTAACTATTTCACAAACCAGGCTGTGATTCAGAGAGAAAGACAACGGGCTCCCGGGTCCCTCCACGGTGAGCTCCAGCTGCAGCGCCTCCAAGTTTTATTGCTGACCAGGTGCAATTTGGCACTTGCGGAGATCTGTGGCTGCTCTCAGGATACAATTCGCTGGATGCACAGGAGGAACGTGCACCCGTCCACGCAGACTGCCTGCAGGTCCGCCCGCCTTCTGCGGGTCTTCCCAGTCCAGCGTTACCTCCCAAGGGGCCGCACCAGATATGGGAGCAAGGATCAGCTCTACTACCTCTCTACCTCTCCGGACCCTCTCCGTCACCGGCGAAACTGGCTCGGACGCCAAGACAACAGTGTACCCGCTCACACTCCACCAGGGCCGGACAAGCGAAAGCCAAACAAGGTGAGTAGTAGGGGGTGCGTTCTGATGCAGTTCATACAGAGGGACCAAGCCCTGAATATCTGGCCAACCCCTATCAGCCGCAATGTTTCAGGTAGTTCAGTTATGAGTGATGTATGGCAAAGGTACACGATTTGACATAAGGGTATTTAAACACCGGCCGCTTGTGTCCGTTTGCTTGAAATTGTATACAGGCACAGTATGTCTGAATGCCTAGATAGAATAAACGCTGTGCTTCAGCCAACAAGCACAGGTAGGCTGCTCAATAAGGACTTCTGTTGCGGGATCCCAAGATCCTGAATCCGGACCGGTAGGTGGTTTCACAGGCCAAGGAAAAGTCTGCAAACCGCTGGCAGTTAGTATTCTCCAAGCAGCCTGTACTTGGAGCGGGAGCAAACACCTGTGCTACCTGTGTGCTCCGCCTCCAGCAGGAAGTCCTCTCACCCACACTACTATTTCTATGATTTCCTCAGGGATTTCAGTCTTGCATTGTGCAAATATTTGTGTGTTAACCATTTCTGTCTTATATTGTATTTCTGTGCTATCTAATTTTAGATACTTGCCTGTCCTTACTGTTCTAAATCATGGAGCAAACTGTTGCAGCAACAGTCTTGAGGCATATATCTAGTAGTGCGATCTACTGAATATTTCTTTCTAATGGCATGGAGAGTCCACAAATCTATTCTAATTACTAGTGGGTATTCAACTCCTGGCCACCAGGAGGAGGCAAAGGACACCCCAACAAAGCTTTAATTATCCTCTCACTTCCCACAATCCCACAGTCATAATTTGCCTTGTCCATCAGGAGGATGTGCGAAGATGGTGTCTGAAGATATTTAATCCTTATATGGGTAGTTTCCCTGCAAGCAAGGGTTTGGGGCTATGCTGTGTCCATGTAATCCTCTTTAGTAAGAGTTGTGGTGGCTTTTAGCAGTTGGAAGATGGCGAGGAATCTGGGGTTAATTCCCTTTATTATAGTGAGTTATGTGGAATATTTTTATTATACCTCATGTGTTTGGTGTTTTTTTTTTTTTTTTTTTTTCTTAATGTTAAGGGACAGTAAACAGCAGTCTCTGTTTTACTTTTATCATGGGAGTTGGAGTTTTTGTTTGCAGCACTGTAAATTCATGCACGTTTTCTTTCTCTGTTGTGATCACGTGACCACTCAGCGTTACTTCCACTGAGCGGTTAGTTACGGCACACTGATATTTCTCTCAGCTTAGCTAGAACGCTTGCTGAGGTCGCTGGAGAGTCCATTTGAGCCCTACACTGCAGAGGGGTGGTTGGTAATCATCTCTTCTTATAGCAGGGAGCGTTTTTATTACTGACCAAGAAAATCTCAGGACCTTCGTTTTACTAGTTGGGGATATTGGTTCCTGGTCACGGAGGGGTGAGTCTCCCCAGCAGAGGAGTAGAGGTGCCTGTCGTTTTGTTTCTCTGCATATAAATACAAATTTAGTGCGTATTATTATTTTAGTTTTAGCCATTAATCCTTTAGGACAATGGATGCTGACAAGAATTTATCTTCAACTTTTGATAAATGTTTGTGTTGAGGCTCAGGTTATACCTCCTGTGAAATTGTGTTCTACATGTCTAAATAAAATGTTACTTTCTAAAAATAGATACCCTTATAGAGCCACCCATCTCTCAGGATATTGCTGTTCAGGACATGCCTCAGCTTTCTCCTCAGACGTCCCCATCTTGGGCAGTTACACAAGCAGTGCCCTGCGGTTCCTCTCAATCAGTTCCTGGGGGTGTGTATTTACCAGGTGATTTTGCTGCGCAACTGACTTCTACAGTTTCTGCAGCTTTGAGTGCTTTACCTATTTCAGGTAAAAGAAAGATAAAATCTAAGAACATTTCTTCTAAGTCAGGCATTTCTGATTCCGCCAGGACTGCTTTAGCCAGTTTATCTCAGTTATCTGAGGAGGAACACACTGTTGCTTCTGAGAGCGAGATTTCTGATTCTGAATCGGCTGTAGTTAGTACAGCAGACTCAAAGGAGGTTAATTTTAGATTTAAGCTTGAGTTTTGAAAGAGGTTCTAGCTACTTTGGAGGTTTCTGAAACTACAGTCGCAGAAACTCCTAAAAAGGCTAATAAACTTAAGTCTTTGATGTCAAACCCAAGTCTGTGGAAGTATTTCCTGTTCTAGACCGCATGTCTGACATTTCTCAGGAATGGGAGAAGCCGGCTGTCACGGATACCAGACCACCCAGGCTTCCCACCCCCACCCCCTTACTACCTTGCTTAACTCCCTTTTACACCAGGTTTGGACATTTTATGGCTTACAAGATCTCACTGACTCTTGCTGTGTGTTGTTTTGCTGTGTTGTATCTTGTCAGAGAAGAGCTGATCTCTGACCGGGAAAGCCCTCCTAGGCTGGCCGGGCTCCTGGAACTGCCGGTCGGCCGCATCAAGGCCAAACACCCGCTAGCTTTAACCCTAGTCACTCCAGCAGCTCTGCTCTTTTGGGGATCAGTAGCTCCTAAGGAGTACAAGAGGTGGGAGAATTACTGGAGGAGAGCTCCTTTAGGAACCAGGGTTTTTGGACACCCCTACCCCCCTATTTTTACCAGGCTGTAACTCCGGTCCCCAGTAACAGATCACAACGCTTTTTGGACTTTGGCATCTGGGGACCGAGAGCTTTCAAACAACCCTGGAAGTGCCACCGCTTCCCCGGGATCACCCCAAAACAACCACCTCTGGGTCCTGGGTTAAACCTCCACCCCCCTTCTACCTCACCCCCCTCCTATTTCTAAGCGGATTTGGTCTTTTTGAGAGCCATCGTGATCTCCCAGACCTTGGATTTACTTTGTTTGCTGATCACACATCATCAGGAAAGAGCTTGTTCCTTGACAGCCTAGTCCCTATCTGGCCAACCGGGCCCCTGGAACTGCTGGTTGGCCACATCGTCCTGCATCCCCGGTGTTCCTTACCCCAGGTCGCTCGAGCGGCTCCTTGTCCCAGAGCTCCACTCTTTTTTGGGGATTGGTACCCCTTGGGGAGGGTAAGAGGTGGGGTGATTGCCGGAAGGGAGCTCCCTTGGGAACTGGGGGTTCCGGACCCCACTCTACAACCCCCACTCCCTAGTGGCCTTCCCGGTGTACGTTTAGTCACCCATAGCTCTGACCCCCAGCCATGAATCATGTCGCTTTTTGGACTATAGCAGCTGGGGACCAAGGGCTTTCCAATGACACCCTGGAAGTGTGCCGCTCCCCCGGGTCAACCTACCATCCTTATACCGCTGGACACTGAGACCATGGACTCTAGGGATGGCGCCAGCATGTCTAGGAGGGTGGGAATGGCGGGAGAATTAGGGGACCGATAAGGCTCTTATCTTAAAGAGATTGTGTATATAAACTGCGTTTTTCCCAATAAGAGTTCTTGTTTCACCTGAATGCTAGTCTGTCTAGTTATTTGGGTGGGCTCCTGCGATAATCATTTTTCTCCGCTACACAGCGGCAGGTTTCAGGTGTTGGAAAGATCCTTTGGCAGTGCTACCCAGTCGGGGTAGCCGGGTTCCGTCAAATTGGTTGGCAGCGGTGGGATGCTTCCATCTACCTGGAGACTTCTGAAGACTTCTTCGGATGGAGCAGTGTGCTGGACTCCGAAAGGAAAAGTTGAAAGATCTGCTGGAAGCTCGGGGGGGGGGGGGGGGAACTGCTGGCCATAAGTCTAAAGCGGCCGTCATCAAGGGAACTGATGGAGGGCTAACGGGATAG
Source organism: Bombina bombina (assembly GCF_027579735.1). Lineage (NCBI taxonomy): Eukaryota > Metazoa > Chordata > Amphibia > Anura > Bombinatoridae > Bombina > Bombina bombina. Next base: position 1,193,371,730 of record NC_069499.1, read on the forward strand.
TGAGGCCGGTAGCAGCGGACAGCCTAGCGAGGCCTTAACCCCGGAGATTACATTGTTTGACCTCCAGAGGGATATCGAGTGGCAGCTGGTACTTTATGGGACTAACCCACCTGCAGAGATTACTTTGTACCTCCAGACTCGGCCGGCACCTGTCTGCCCATCCGGCCCCAGCTCATCCCAGGGGTGCTACAAGTGCGGATGGGCAGGCCACATAATTAGAGGGTGCCCAGAACGGAGGCCAAGGAATCCCTCTCCGGCTCAGTGGACCAGCACTCTTGTCAGGAGCTACCAAGCTGCGACCCACTGCCTGTACACAGAGGACCCCACCAACTACACTGGCTGGGCTGAAGAAGTTGGGGTCCTGCATGAAGTGCACCCTGCAACTGGCGACAATCGCAGACACCATGGCCAGGATGTCTGGGTCAATGGGCAGGTGGCCCAGGTACTAAGAGACACTGGAGCTACAATCACCCTGGTTCAACCCCACCTGGCCCCCGCCTCCGGCAATACAGGGAGGATACTTGCCGTTGTGGTGGCTGGGGGTGCCGTACCAAGGATCCCCACAGCATGAGTGCACCTGTATTGGGGTGTCGGCCCCCGTGCTATAGAAGTAGGGGTCATGAGCCACTTGCCTGCTGAGGTCTTACTGGGAAACTACCTCTACCACTTTGCCTCTGCTTTTGTGGGGGATAAGCACCAGGATGTGGCTGCAGTGGCCACCCGCCAGCAAGCCAGACGCCAAGCCACCACATCTGATCTGGTAGGATTCCTACCTTGCCCCGACCTGCTTCTCCAACTCCAACCCTACCCCCTGAATAACCTTCCTAGGCATCCCCCTCCGACACTGCCCAGGAGGAGACCTTGAGCGACCCTAGCCCGAGATTGAGTAGGTACTCACCCCCAGGAGGAACGTTTTCAGTGGGAGAGAGGGCTCCTGTACTGTATCTCCGAGAGAAGAAAAGGGCCGGTGCCCAAACATTAGCTGGTTGTACCGAATAAGTTTCAGTCCAACCTGAGGATAGGGCATGATATTCCCCTGGCTGGACATTTAGGAAAGTCCAGGACCCACCACTGCCTGACCCAGACCTTCTTTTGGCCAGGGATTACAGTAGACATTAAGGATACTGTAAAACTCGCCCAGTGTGTCAGAAGGTAGGGAAGACAGGAGACCACACTAAAGCTCCCCTGAATCCCCTTTCCATTATTGATGAGCCCTTCAGTAGACACAATTGGACCTTTGGCCCGACCTAGCCCCACTGGAAAGAAGTATATAATTAGTGGTTGACTATGCTAACCGATTCCCGGAGGCAATCCCCCCCCCCCCCCCCGGCCAATATCCAAGCGGAGACAGTGGCAGATGCAATGCTCCGGATATTTACCAGGGTAGGCTTCCCCCGGGAAGTGATCTCCGACCAGGGAACCCAATTCACTGCTGAAATCACCCTGCAGTTGTGGAGTCTATGCGGGATCAAACCCCTACACAGTGCTCCATATCACCCCCAGACTAATGGTCTATGTGAGAGGCTTAACGGGACCTTAAAGGGATAGTAAAGCCCAACATTTTCTTTTAGGATTCAGATAGAACATACATTTTTAATCAAGTTTCCAATTTACTTCTATTACCAAATTTGCTTCATTCTCTTGTTATCCATTGTTGAAGGGACAGCATTGCACTACTGACAGGAAGCTGAAAACATCTAGTTAGCCAATCACAAGAGACAAATGTGTGCAGGCACTAATTAGCAGCAGCTCCCACTAGTGTATGATATGTGCGTGTTAATTTTTTAACAAGGGATACTAAGAGAACGAAGCACATTTGAAAATAGAAATTAATTTAAGAGTCTTAAAATTACCTGCTCTATCTGAATCATGCACGTTTAATTTCTTTCATGTAATTAGCAAGAGTCCATGAGCTAGTGACGTATGGGATATATCAGGAGGGGCAAAGTTTCCCAAACCTCAAAATGCCTATAAATACACCCCTCACCACACCCACAATTCAGTTTTACAAACTTTGCCTCCCATGGAGGTGGTGAAGTAAGTTTGTGCTAGATTCTACGTTGATATGCCCTTCGCAGCAGGCTGAAGCCCGGTTTTCCTCTCAGAGTGCAGTGAATGTCAGAGGGATGTGAAGAGAGTATTGCCTATTTGAATACAATGGTCTTCCTAGGGGATCTATTTCATAGGTTCTCTGTTATCGGTCGTAGAGATTTCTTCTCCTACCTCCCTTTTCAGATCGACGATATACTCTTATATACCATTACCTCTACTGATTCTCGTTTCAGTACTGGTTTGGCTATCTACTATTTGTAGTCTTAGGGTAAGTAAGTCTTATTTCTATTTATGACAATCAAAGCTATGGTTGGGCACTTTATATGTAAAGTTCTAAATATATGTGTTTAAACTTATATTTGCCATGATTCAGGATATTCAGTATTCCTTCATTCAGATTGTCAGTTTCATTTTTTTGGGAAAATGCATATAAATTCTTTTTCTCACCTTCAATTTTCAATTGACTTTTTTTCAAAATTGCGGGCTGTTAGGCTCGCGGGTGCAGAAAATGCTTCTATTTATTGCGTCATTTTTGGCACAAAAATTTCATCATTTCCGGCGTCATAATTGTCGCCGGAAGTTTTTACGTAATTGCGTCATTTTTGACGTATGTGTATTGCGTATGTGTATTACGTATGTGTGGGCGTTATACTTGGCGCCAAAAATATGGGCGTCATTCTTGGCGTCAGTTTTTTTCACATTATTTCAGTCTCACTTTTTAGTTGCTTCTGGTTTCTAGAAGCTTGTTCTGTCTGCATTTTTTTCCCATTCCTGAAACTGTCATTTAAGGAATTTGATAATTTTGCTTTATATGTTGTTTTTTCTATTACATATTGCAAGATATTCCAAAAACTGTTCCTGTTTCAGAAAATTCTGTTGGATTCCTGATGACTGATATCAGTTATCTAAGGAAAAATATTTTATTTCAGGTCCTTTTCTTAGGCCTGCAATTTATTTGACTGATGTTGCAAAAGCTTCAACTTTCTGGTTGGATACTTTAGTGCAACAAGTATCGGATTATGATTTGTTTTTAGCATTGTTAAGTTGATCAACATACTAATAATTTCATTTGTGTCGTCATTTTTTTGATATTTTCACAATTGAGGTTAAATCTATGTCTTTAGCTATTTTTAGCTAGAAGAACTTTGTGACTTAATCTTGGAATGCTAATTTGATTTCTAATATCTTTGAATTCCAATGTTCAACTATCTTTGTCTTGGTGGTTAGATCACCATTATATAGTTCTACGGGTCTCTTTGATTTATCCAACCTGGACCTTGATCACTACAGATGCGAGTCTTTTAGGTTGGGAGGCTGTCTGGGGATCTCTGTCAGCACAAGGGGTTTGGAAATCTCAGGAGGCGAGATTACCATTCAATATTTTGGAACTCCGTGCATTCTCAGAGTTCGTCAGTTTTGGCTTCTTTTTGAAGAGGCGTTATTGTTTTTTCAGACAGACAATGTCACAACTGTGGCGTATGTCAATCATCAGGGTGGGACTCTCAGTCCTGAGGCTGTGAAAGAAGTATCTCGGATACTTGCTTGGGTTAAATCCAGCTCCTGTCTAATTTTTGCGGTCCATATCCCAGGTTTAGACAATTGGAAAGCAGATTATTTCTGTCAATCAAGCTTTACATCCGGGCGAATGGTCTCTTTACCCAGATGTGTTTTTTCAAATTGTTCAGATGTGAGGTTTTCCAGTAATAATTCTGATAGCATCTCATCTAAACAAGAAAACTTCCCAGGTACCTATTCAGGTCCGGGGATCCTCAGGCGGAAACAGTGTATGCATTGACACTTCCTTGGAGTTATCAATCTGCCTATATTTTTGCTTCTTCTGGTTCTTCTTTTTAAGAGTGATTTTTCAAAATCATCATGGAACGATCGTTTGTGCTGCTGGTGGCTCCAGCATGGCCGCTCAGGTTTTGGTATATGGTTCTTGTTCGGATGTCCAGTTGCCAACCTTGGTCACTTCCATTTAGGCCAGACCTTAAGATTCTTTTTTTTCCGTCAGGAAATCAAATGATTAAACTTGATGGTATGGAAATTAAAACGCTAAGACCTAGATTTGGAGTTTGGCGTTAGCCGTGAAAACCAGCGTTAGAGGCTCCTAACGCTGGTTTTAGGCTACCGCCGGTATTTGGAGTCACTCAAAATAGGGTCTAACGCTCACTTTTCATCCGCGACTTTTCCATACCGCAGATCCCCTTACGTAAATTGTGTATCCTATCTTTTCAATGGGATCTTTCTAACTCCGGTATTTAGAGTCGTTTCTGAAGTGAGCGTTAGACATCAAACGATAAAACTCCAGCCGCAGGAAAAAAGTCAGTAGTTAAGAGCTTTCTGGGCTAACGCCGGTTTATAAAGCTCTTAACTTCTGTACTCTAAAGTACACTAACACCCATAAACTACCTAAGTACCCCTAAACCGAGGTCCCCCCACATCGCCGACACTCAAATAATTTTTTTTAACCCCTAATCTGCCGACCGCCACCTACATTATCCTTATGTACCCCTAATCTGCTGCCCCTAACACCGCCGACCCCTATATTATATTTATTAACCCCTAATCTGCCCCCCACAACGTCGCAGCCAGCTACCTACAATAATTAACCCCTAATCTGCCGACCGCAAAGCGCCGCCACCTACATTATCCTTATGTACCCCTAATCTGCTGCCCCTAACACCGCTGACCCCTATATTATATTTATTAACCCCTAATCTGCCCCCCACAACGTCGCCTACACTTATTAACCCCTAATCTGCCGACCGGAGATCACCGCTATTCTAATAAATTTATTAACCCCTAAAGCTAAGTCTAACCCTAACACTAACACCCCCCTAAGTTAAATATAATTTACATCTAACGAAATTAATTAACTCTTATTAAATAAATTATTCCTATTTAAAGATAAATACTTACCTGTAAAATAAATCCTAATATAGCTACAATATAAATTATAATTATATTATAGCTATTTTAGGATTTATATTTATTTTACAGGTAACTTTGTATTTATTTTAACCAGGTACAATAGCTATTAAATAGTTAAGAACTATTTAATAGCTAAAATAGTTAAAATAATTACAAATTTACCTGTAAAATAAATCCTAACCTAAGTTACAATTAAACCTAACACTACACTATCAATAAATTCATTAAATAAACTACCTACAATTAACCTAACACTACACTATCAATAAATTAATTAAATACAATTCCTACAAATAAATACAATTAAATAAACTAGCTAAAGTACAAAAAATAAAAAAGAACTAAGTTACAAAAAATAAAAAAATATTTACAAACATAAGAAAAATATTACAACAATTTTAAACTAATTACACCTACTCTAAGCCCCCTAATAAAATAACAAAGCCCCCCAAAATAAAAAAATGCCCTACCCTATTCTAAATTACTAAAGTTCAAAGCTCTTTTACCTTACCAGCCCTGAACAGGGCCCTTTGCGGGGCATGCCCCAAAGAATTCAGCTCTTTTGCCTGAAAAAAAAAAATACAATCCCCCCCCCCAACATTACAACCCACCACCCACATACCCCTAATCTAACCCAAACCCCCCTTAAATAAACCTAACACTAAGCCCCTGAAGATCTTCCTACCTTATCTTCACCCTGCCAGGTTCACCGATCCGTCCTGAAGAGCTCCTCCGATGTCCTGATCCAAGCCCAAGGGGGGGGCTGAAGAGGTCCATGATCCGGCTGAAGTCTTCATCCAAGCGGGAGCTGAAGAGGTCCATGATCCGGATGAAGTCTTCATCCAAGCGGGAGCTGAAGAGGTCCATGATCCGGATGAAGTCTTCTATCAACGGCATCTTCAATCTTCTTTCTTCCGGATCCATCTTGCAGACCTCCGACGCGGAACATCCTCTTCTCCCGACGCCTACTAGCCGAATGACGGTTCCTTTAAGGGACGTCATCCAAGATGGCGTCCCTCGAATTCCTATTGGCTGATAGGATTCTATCAGCCAATTGGAATTAAGGTAGGAATATTCTGATTGGCTGATGGAATCAGCCAATCAGAATCAAGTTCAATCCGATTGGCTGATCCAATCAGCCAATCAGATTGAGCTCGCATTCTATTGGCTGATCGGAACAGCCAATAGAATGCGAGCTCAATCTGATTGGCTGATTGGATCAGCCAATCGGATTGAACTTGATTCTGATTGGCTGATTCCATCAGCCAATCAGAATATTCCTACCTTAATTCCGATTGGCTGATAGAATCCTATCAGCCAATCGGAATTCGAGGGACGCCATCTTGGATGACGTCCCTTAAAGGAACCATCATTCGGCTAGTAGGCGTCGGGAGAAGAGGATGTTCCGCGTCGGAGGTCTGCAAGATGGATCCGGAAGAAAGAAGATTGAAGATGCCGTTGATAGAAGACTTCATCCGGATCATGGACCTCTTCAGCTCCCGCTTGGATGAAGACTTCATCTGGATCATGGACCTCTTCAGCTCCCGCTTGGATGAAGACTTCAGCCGGATCATGGACCTCTTCAGCCCCCCGCTTGGGCTTGGATCAGGACATCGGAGGAGCTCTTCAGGACGGATCGGTGAACCTGGCAGGGTGAAGATAAGGTAGGAAGATCTTCAGGGGCTTAGTGTTAGGTTTATTTAAGGGGGGTTTGGGTTAGATTAGGGGTATGTGGGTGGGGGGATTGTATGTTTTTTTTTTTCAGGCAAAAGAGCTGAATTCTTTGAGGCATGCCCCGCAAAGGGCCCTGTTCAGGGCTGGTAAGGTAAAAGAGCTTTGAACTTTAGTAATTTAGAATAGGGTAGGGCATTTTTTTATTTTGGGGGGCTTTGTTATTTTATTAGGGGGCTTAGAGTAGGTGTAATTAGTTTAAAATTGTTGTAATATTTTTCTTATGTTTGTAAATATTTTTTTATTTTTTGTACCTTAGTTCTTTTTTATTTTTTGTACTTTAGCTAGTATATTTAATTGTATTTATTTGTAGGAATTGTATTTAATTAATTTATTGATAGTGTAGTGTTAGGTTAATTGTAGGTAATTGTAGGTAGTTTATTTAATTAATTTATTGATAGTGTAGTGTTAGGTTTAATTGTAACTTAGGTTAGGATTTATTTTACAGGTAAATTTGTAATTATTTTAACTATTTTAGCTATTAAATAGTTCTTAACTATTTAATAGCTATTGTACCTGGTTAAAATAAATACAAAGTTGCCTGTAAAATAAATATTAATCCTAAAATAGCTATAATATAATTATAATTTATATTGTAGCTATATTAGGATTTATTTTACAGGTAAGTATTTAGCTTTAAATAGGAATAATTTATTTAATAAGAGTTAATTAATTTCGTTAGATGTAAATTATATTTAACTTAGGGGGGGTGTTAGGGTTAGACTTAGCTTTAGGGGTTAATACATTTATTAGAATAGCGGTGAGCTCCGGTCGGCAGATTAGGGGTTAATAATTGAAGTTAGGTGTCGGCGATGTTAGGGAGGGCAGATTAGGGGTTAATACTATTTATTATAGGGTTAGTGAGGCGGATTAGGGGTTAATAACTTTATTATAGTAGCGCTCAGGTCCGGTCGGCAGATTAGGGGTTAATAAGTGTAGGCAGGTGGAGGCGACGTTGTGGGGGGCAGATTAGGGGTTAATAAATATAATATAGGGGTCGGCGATGTTAGGGCAGCAGATTAGGGGTACATAGGGATAATGTAAGTAGCGGCGGTTTACAGAGCGGCAGATTAGGGGTTAATAATAATATACAGGGGTCAGCGATAGCGGGGGCGGCAGATTAGGGGTTAATAAGTGTAAGGTTAGGGGTGTTTAGACTCGGGGTACATGTTAGAGTGTTAGGTGCAGACGTAGGAAGGGTTACCGCATAGCAAACAATGGGGCTGCGTTAAGAGCTGAACGCGGCTTTTTTTCAGGTGTTAGGTTTTTTTTCAGCTCAAACAGCCCCATTGTTTCCTATGGGAGAATCGTGCACGAGCACGTTTTTTAGGCTGGCCGCTTGCGTAAGCAACTCTGGTATCGAGAGTTGAAGCTGTGTTAAAAATGCTCTACGCTCCTTTTTTGGAGCCTAACGCAGCCTTTATGTGGACTCTCAATACCAGAGTTATTTTTATGGTGCGGCCAGAAAAAAGCCGGCTCCAAATCTAGCCGTTAGTGCTTAGTCATAGGGGTTTCTCTGACTCAGTGATTAATACTATGTTGCAGGTTCGTAAATCTGTGTCTAGAAAGATTTATTATCGAGTTTGGTAGACTTACATCTTATGATGCTCTTCTCATAATTTCTCTTAGCATTCTTTTAGAATTCCTAGAATTTTATAGTTTCTTCATAAGGTTTTGTCTGCAAGTTCCTTGAAAGGACAAATCTGTTTTTTCTGTGCTGTTTCACAGAAAAAATTGCTAATCTTTCTGATATTCATTGTTTTGTTCAGGCTTTGGTTCGTATCAAGCCTGTCATTAAGCCAATTTCTCCTCCTTGGAGTCTTAATTTGGTTCTGAGGGCTTAACAGGCTCTTCCGTTTGAGCATATGCATTCTTTGGACATTTAATTACTTTCATGGAAAGTATTGTTCCTTTTGGCCATCTCTTCTGCTAGAAGAGTTTTTTGAATTATCTGCTCTTTCTTGTGAGTCTCCTTTTCTGATTTTTCATCAGGATAAGGCGGTTTTTGCTGTACCTCAAGCTGTGAATTCTAACAACATTAATAGAGGAATTATTGTTCCTTCCTTGTGTCCTAAATCCTAAGAATTCTTTGGATATATCCTTACATTCTTTGGATGTGGTCAGAGTTTTGAAATACTATGTTGAAGCTACATAAGTTTTCAGTAAGGCTTCTAGTCTATTTGTTATCTTTTCTGGTTCTAGAAAAGGTCAGAAGGCTTCTGCCATTTCTTTGGCGTCTTGGTTAAAGTCTTTGATTCTTCATGCTTATGTGGAGTCGGGTAAATCCCCGCCTCAAAGGATTACGGCTCATTCTACTAGGTCAGTTTCTACTTCCTGGGCTTTTAGGAATGAAGCTTCTGTTGATCAGATTTGCAAAGCAGCAACTTGGTCTTTGCATACTTTTACTAAATTCTACCATTTTGATGTTTTCTCTTCTTCTGAAGCAGTTTTTGGTAGAAAAGTACTTCAGGCAGCAGTTTCAGTTTGATTCTTCTGCTTATAATTTCAGTTTTTTTCATTATAAGATTAAAACTGTTTGTTTTGGGTTGTGGATTATTTTTTCAGCAGAATTGGCTGTCTTTATTTTATCCCTCCCTCTCAAGTGACTCTTGCGTGGAAGTTCCACATCTTGGGTATCTGCTATCCCATACATCACTAGCTCATGGACTCTTGCTAATTACATGAAAGAAAACATAATTTATGTAAGAACTTACCTGATAAATTCATTTCTTTCATATTAGCAAGAGTCCATGAGGCCCACCCTTTTTGTGGTGGTTATGATTTTTTGTATAAAGCACAATTATTCCAATTCCTTCTTTGATGCTTTCGCTCCTTTCTTATCACCCCACTTCTTGGCTATTCATTAAACTGAATTGTGGGTGTGGTGAGTGGTATATTTATAGGCATTTTGAGGTTTGGGAAACTTTGCCCCTCCTGGTAGAAATGTATATCCCATAGGTCACTAGCTCATGGACTCTTGCTAATATGAAAGAAATGAATTTATCAGGTAAGTTCTTACATAAATTATGTTTTTGAATTTCCTATCCCTTTTAAAGCAGTTGCTTAGGACGTTCTCGTCCACTCAGAAGGACTGGGAGAGGTTCATGCCCCACCTTCACTTTGCATGCAGAGAGGTGCCCCAGGAATCCACCGGTTTCTCCCCATTCAAATTAGTGTATGGCCGGAAGATTAGGGGACCCCTACACCTAGTGAGAGCCCATTGGGAGGGGCCCACAGAAGAGAGAGGACCATCCGTTGTAGAGTACGTCCTCCAACTCAGGGCCTGACTGAAGGACTTCGCCGACAGGGTGTGAGAGAACCTTTAGGTCTCTCAAAGAAAAAAAAACAGTGGTACGACCGAAATGCTCATATTCGGACCTTGACAGTAGAGCAGAAGGTCTTGGCTCTGAAGCCTGTCGAAACAGACAAGCTACAGGCCTCCTAGCAGGGACCCTACCGGGTGGTGGAACACCTGAATGACATCGCCTACCTGGTAGCCCAATGTTCAGATGATTGAGTCTGCCGGACCTTTCATGTGAACATGTTAAAGGCATACCTGGAAAGGACCCAGGATGTGGTCACTAACTGTGCTCTGGCTGTGGAGGACTCTTCCCATGTCGGAGCTCCCTGGGCAAAATGAGGCCCCCCCAAAGAGTAGCCGACATCCCCCTAGACGAGAGGTTATAGACTGGACAGAGAGAGCAAGTCCAGCGACTCCTCGAAGACAGACGATATATGTTCTCTACTGTCCCTGGGTACACCACAGCGGCCATACACTGAGTGGAGACCCGGGACAGGCCCCCCTACGACAGGCAGCCTACAGGGTCCCAGAGGCAGTCAGGGACCGTATGCACCGCAAGCTCGGGAATGTTGGACCTAGGTGTTGTAGAGCTTGGTGCTGGTACCCAAGAAGGACGGGACTACCGTAAGCTCAATGACAGAACCCCAACTGAAGCTTACCCTATGCCCCGAGTCGATGACCTATTAGACGGAATCGCCTGCTGCCACTTCCTGACCACCCTCGACCTCTGCAAGGGATACTGGCAGATGCCTTTAGACCCTGAGTCTGTCCCCAAGTCTGCCTTCATCACCCCTTTCGGCCTCTACCAGTTCAAGGCCATGCCGTTTGGAATGAAGAATGCTCCAGCTACCTTCCAAAGGATGGTGGATCCGCCTTCTGGATGGCCTCCAGGACTATGCCTGCGCATACCTGGACAACATCGCCATCTATAGCAACACCTGGGAGGACCATTTGGTCCACCTAGGTGTTTTAGATCGCCTCTGGGCTGCTGGTCTGACCCTGAAGCCAGACAAATGCACCATAGGACGCTCGGAGGTCTAGTACCTGGGCCACCGAGTGGGCTGAGGAAAGCAGTGGCTGGAGCCGGCTAAAATAGAGGCGGTGGCGAACTGGTCAAACCCCAAGACCAAAACACAAGTCCTAGCTTTTCTAGGAACTGCCGGGTAGTGAGGGTTGTAGAGACCCCTCTCTACAACCCTCACTCCCCAGTGGCCTTCCCGGTGTACGTTTAGTCACCTATAGCTCCATTCCCCAGCCATACATCATAGCTTTTTGGACTATAGCAGCTGGGGACCGAGGGCTTCCCAACGACACCCTGGAAGTGCCTCCACTCCCCCGGGATCACCCGTAACCACCTTCCTTATACCGCTGGACACTATGGGACCATGGACTCTAGGGATGGCGCCAGCCTGTCTGGAATGACGGGAGATTTAGGGGACCAATAAGGCTCTTATCTTAATGAGATTGTGTATATAAACTGTGTGTTTTGTCTGTCTAGTTATTTGGGTGGGCTCCTGCTATAATCACTCTTCTCGGCTACACAGCAGCAGGTTCCAGGTGTTGGAAAGATCCTTTGGCAGAACTACCCAGTCTGGGTAGCCGGGTTCTGTCACATTCGGTAATGGCGGTAGATTTGAGAGTCGGATAAGACCCTTTGTGTGTATATAAGGTGAGTGTGTTTCACAATAAAATCAGTTCGTGTTTCACCTGAATGCTAGTCTGTCTAGTTATTTGGGTGGGGATTGCTATAATCACTTTCTTAGCTACATAGCTGCCTGTTGTCAGGTACAGGAGGGATCCTTCTGGCGGAGCTACCTAGTCGGGGTAGTCGGTATCCATCAGAGGTGGGCTACAATCACTTGGTGGCTACACAGCTGCATTCGGCAGGGAGGACGCAGAACCCTTTTTGGCGGAGCTACCCAGTCGGGGTATCCGTCACATTGATTGGCAGCGGTGGGATCTGCTTCCTTCACACGGTTCCTGCTGACCGAGGAGAAGTGCCACAGTGGCCAGTAACTATGGAAGACGAGCTCCTAACGAGTATGGGAGGAGCTGGTCCTAGTTCGTATTGGGAGCTACTGACATAAAGAGACTTTTTTCCGCCGGCAAATCTGGAGGGAGGTTCTCCAACAAGAGCAGGGCTATTGGATATCGACCCTCCCTAATTGGAAGGAAGAGTACGACCGCCAGTGGGACTCAAAAGTGCCTTTCCTGGGAGAGCAGCCCAGGGAGTAATGGATGTCCAAATTGGATAGATTGATCCAGGATGAGGGGGTGCTGGAGGACAGCTACCGAGCCCTCCAGTGGCACGCTATGCAAGCACGGCCATGGCTGGAGGATGGCACCCCCATAGAGGGTTTTGGCAGTCTTGGATTACTATATGAAAAGGTGCTAAAGGGCCTAGACTTTGGAAGCGAGGCGGACCAAAGACTGGCGGAAATTTGTGAGTACCGAGAGAGGCAGCTGGATCTCTCGGGGGTACCCTGGCTGCAAGCCGATATGGATTATCTATGTGGCCAGGAATAGGAACTGGAAAAGGCATACAAGAGGCTGCTAGACCGCATTCAGCAGCATCCCACAGATTCTGCACAGAGCTGTGGTGCAGCTGTCTGGGAATCCTGGTGGTTGGCCTCAGAGGAGTGGCAACAAGGAATAAGCGATGAAGAGCTGCTAGTTACAGATCAGCAGCCTTGTCCCGAGCTTATGGTCTTGGACCAGGAAGCCACACCAACAGAAGCGCTGGCAACAGGGCAGAGAGCCACTGGCCTCTGCCTAGCACCTGCAGCAGCTCCAGGAAACCCAAATATGTCAGTAGAGGTCTTTGGTCTCAGCAGAAGTAGAAGCATACATCAGGACCAAAGACCCCTGTTGTAATGCTATCAGTAGTATAGCATACCCAAGTATGTCAGCATAGGTCTTTGGTTTCAGCAGAAGTAGAAGCATACATCAGCATTACAACAGGGGTCTTTGGTCCCATTGGTAGTATAGCATACCCAAGTATGTCAGCAGAGGTCTTTGGACTCAGCAGAAGCATACATCAGTATTACAACAGGGGTCTTTGGTCACAGCGGTAGTATAGCATACCCAAGTATGTCAGCAGAGGTATTTGGTGTCAGCAGAGGAGCAGGAACCAAGAAAGCACCTTCCAAGGCAATGGCTCAGTGCAGAGTGAAGCACTGAGTATACTTTTATAGGAACTCCCATACCTGTGCCTTTCAGGTGGGAGTTCCAATAATCGGTTACTGGCCCTTTAAATCTAGGGAGCGTGCGCCTAGAGATTTGCTGCTGCTAACAGACTGGTCTTGGCATCTCTCCACATGGGACGCCGAGACGGATCACTGAGACCTGTCTTCACAGCAACGGCGGCCAGGAGAGCGATCAGAGACCCAGTGTTAGCCGCAATAAAGGCCGGGTAAGTGAGGGCTGCTGACAGTGGTATGTTTCCCTTTCTCCAAGAGCTCTTTTAATGGGGATATTATCATTTGACTTTTTCAACATTTAAAGGGACACTGAATTAGAAAGTTGCTTAAAATTGCCTGCTCTATCTGAATCACAAAAGAAAAACATTGGGTATAGTGTCCCTTTAACACTAATATTTGCCTTTTCCTGGGGGTAAATAAATATAATTTTGACCTTGACATGCTCTAAAAAATAGCTAATCAAATGAATTAGTTAGTGTTCTTACTATTTCAACCAATCTGCTTTCCATAGAGAAGGCTAAGATAGTTAAATAAGGGCAGAAAGGAGAATACGTAAGGCCATTAACCCACTCCAGTGCGGTCATACTGGACAGATTTCCAGTGCCAGATATCGTTCAGACAGCACAGTTCCTGGACAAATGTGGAAAATTTTAATTGGAACAAGGTGCCTTCCAAGGCAATGGCTCAGTGCAGAGTGAAGCACTGAGTATACTTTTATAGGAACTCCCATACCTGTGCCTTTCAGGTGGGAGTTCCAATAATCGGTTACTGGCCCTTTAAATCTAGGGAGCGTGCACCTAGAGATTTGCTGCTGCTAACAGACTGGTCTTGGCATCTCTCCACATGGGACGCCGAGACGGATCACTGAGACCTGTCTTCACAGCAACGGCGGCCAGGAGAGCGATCAGAGACCCAGTGTTAGCCGCAATGAAGGCCGGGTAAGTGAGGGCTGCTGACAGTGGTATGTTTCCCTTTCTCCAAGAGCTCTTTTAATGGGGATATTATCATTTGACTTTTTCAACATTTAAAGGGACACTGAACCCAAATTTTTTCTTTTGGGATTCAGATAGAGCATGACATTTTAAGCAACTTTCTTAGGCCTAGATTTGGAGTTCGGCGGTAAAAGGGCTGTTAACGCTCCGCGGGCTTTTTTCTGGCCGCACCATAAAATTAACTCTGGTATCGAGAGTTCAAACAAATGCTGCGTTAGGCTCCAAAAAAGGAGCGTAGAGCATTTTTACCGCAAATGCAACTCTCGATACCAGAGTTGCTTACGGACGCGGCCGGCCTCAAAAACGTGCTCGTGCACGATTCCCCCATAGGAAACAATGGGGCTGTTTGAGCTGAAAAAAAACCTAACACCTGCAAAAAAGCAGCGTTCAGCTCCTAACGCAGCCCCATTGTTTCCTATGGGGAAACACTTCCTACGTCTGCACCTAACACTCTAACATGTACCCCGAGTCTAAACACCCCTAACCTTACACTTATTAACCCCTAATCTGCCGCTCCCGCTATCGCTGACCCCTGCATATTTTTTTAAACCCCTAATCTGCCGCTCCGTAAACCGCCGCAACCTACGTTATCCCTATGTACCCCTAATCTGCTGCCCTAACATCGCCGACCCCTATATTATATTTATTAACCCCTAACCTGCCCCCCACAACGTCGCCGACACCTGCCTACACTTATTAACCCCTAATCTGCCGAGCGGACCTGAGCGCTACTATAATAAAGTTATTAACCCCTAATCCGCCTCACTAACCCTATCATAAATAGTATTAACCCCTAATCTGCCCTCCCTAACATCGCCGACACCTAACTTCAATTATTAACCCCTAATCTTCCGATCGGAGCTCACCGCTATTCTAATAAATGGATTAACCCCTAAAGCTAAGTCTAACCCTAACACTAACACCCCCCTAAGTTAAATATAATATTTATCTAACGAAATAAATTAACTCTTATTAAATAACTTATTTCTATTTAAAGCTAAATACTTACCTGTAAAATAAATCCTAATATAGCTACAATATAAATTATAATTATATTATAGCTATTTTAGGATTAATATTTATTTTACAGGTAACTTTGTATTTATTTTAACCAGGTACAATAGCTATTAAATAGTTAAGAACTATTTAATAGTTACCTAGTTAAAATAATAACAAATTTACCTGTAAAATAAATCCTAACCTAAGATATAATTAAACCTAACACTACCCTATCAATAAAATAATTAAATAAACTACCTACAATTACCTACAATTAACCTAACACTACACTATCAATAAATTAATTAAACACAATTCCTACAAATAAATACAATTAAATAAACTAGCTAAAGTACAAAAAATAAAAAAGAACTAAGTTACAGAAAATAAAAAAATATTTACAAACATAAGAAAAATATTACAACAATTTTAAACTAATTACACCTACTCTAAGCCCCCTAATAAAATAACAAAGCCCCCCAAAATAAAAAATTCCCTACCCTATTCTAAATTAAAAAAGTTACAAGCTCTTTTACCTTACCAGCCCTGAACAGGGCCCTTTGCGGGGCATGCCCCAAGAATTTCAGCTCTTTTGCCTGTAAAAAAAAACATACAATACCCCCCCCCAACATTACAACCCACCACCCACATACCCCTAATCTAACCCAAACCCCCCTTAAATAAACCTAACACTAAGCCCCTGAAGATCTTCCTACCTTGTCTTCACCATCCAGGTATCACCGATCCGTCCTGGCTCCAAGATCTTCATCCAACCCAAGCGGGGGTTGGCGATCCATAATCCGGTCCAGAAGAGGCTCCAAAGTCTTCCTCCTATCCGGCAAGAAGAGGACATCCGGACCGGCAAACATCTTCTCCAAGCGGCATCTTCGATCTTCTTCCATCCGGAGCGAAGCGGCAGGATCCTGAAGACATCCAGCGCGGAACATCCATCCGGACCAACGACTGAACGACGAATGACTGTTCCTTTAAGGGACGTCATCCAAGATGGCGTCCCTCGAATTCCGATTGGCTGATAGGATTCTATCAGCCAATCGGAATTAAGGTAGGAATTTTCTGATTGGCTGATGGAATCAGCCAATCAGAATCTAGTTCAATCCGATTGGCCGATCCAATCAGCCAATCAGATTGAGCTCGCATTCTATTGGCTGATCGGAACAGCCAATAGAATGCGAGCTCAATCTGATTGGCTGATTGGATCAGCCAATCGGATTGAACTTGATTCTGATTGGCTGATTCCATCAGCCAATCAGAAAATTCCTACCTTAATTCTGATTGGCTGATAGAATCCTATCAGCCAATCGGAATTCGAGGGACGCCATCTTGGATGACGTCCCTTAAAGGAACAGTCATTCGTCGTTCAGTCGTCGGTCCGGATGGATGTTCCGCGCTGGATGTCTTCAGGATCCTGCCGCTTCGCTCCGGATGGAAGAAGATCGAAGATGCCGCTTGGAGAAGATGTTTGCCGGTCCGGATGTCCTCTTCTTGCCGGATAGGAGGAAGACTTTGGAGCCTCTTCTGGACCGGATTATGGATCGCCAACCCCCGCTTGGGTTGGATGAAGATCTTGGAGCCAGGACGGATCGGTGATACCTGGATGGTGAAGACAAGGTAGGAAGATCTTCAGGGGCTTAGTGTTAGGTTTATTTAAGGGGGGTTTGGGTTAGATTAGGGGTATGTGGGTGGTGGGTTGTAATGTTGGGGGGGGGTATTGTATGTTTTTTTTTACAGGCAAAAGAGCTGAAATTCTTGGGGCATGCCCCGCAAAGGGCCCTGTTCAGGGCTGGTAAGGTAAAAGAGCTTGTAACTTTTTTAATTTAGAATAGGGTAGGGAATTTTTTATTTTGGGGGGCTTTGTTATTTTATTAGGGGGCTTAGAGTAGGTGTAATTAGTTTAAAATTGTTGTAATATTTTTCTTATGTTTGTAAATATTTTTTTATTTTCTGTAACTTAGTTCTTTTTTATTTTTTGTACTTTAGCTAGTTTATTTAATTGTATTTATTTGTAGGAATTGTGTTTAATTAATTTATTGATAGTGTAGTGTTAGGTTAATTGTAGGTAATTGTAGGTAGTTTATTTAATTATTTTATTGATAGGGTAGTGTTAGGTTTAATTATATCTTAGGTTAGGATTTATTTTACAGGTAAATTTGTTATTATTTTAACTAGGTAACTATTAAATAGTTCTTAACTATTTAATAGCTATTGTACCTGGTTAAAATAATTACAAAGTTGCCTGTAAAATAAATATTAATCCTAAAATAGCTATAATATAATTATAATTTATATTGTAGCTATATTAGGATTTATTTTACAGGTAAGTATTTAGCTTTAAATAGGAATAAGTTATTTAATAAGAGTTAATTTATTTCGTTAGATAAAAATTATATTTAACTTAGGGGGGTGTTAGGGTTAGACTTAGCTTTAGGGGTTAATACATTTATTAGAATAGCGGTGAGCTCCGGTCGGCAGATTAGGGGTTAATAATTGAAGTTAGGTGTCGGCGATGTTAGGGAGGGCAGATTAGGGGTTAATACTATTTATGATAGGGTTAGTGAGGCGGATTAGGGGTTAATACATTTATTATAGTAGCGCTCAGGTCCGCTCGGCAGATTAGGGGTTAATAAGTGTAGGCAGGTGTCGGCGACGTTGAGGGGGGCAGATTAGGGGTTAATAAATATAATATAGGGGTCGGCGCTGTTAGGGGCAGCAGATTAGGGGTACATAGGGATAACGTAGGTGGCGGCGATTTGCGGTCGGAAGATTAGGGGTTAATTATTTTAAGTAGCTGGCGGCGACGTTGTGGGGGGCAAGTTAGGGGTTAATAAATATAATATAGGGGTCGGCGGGGTTAGGGGCAGCAGATTAGGGGTACATAAATATAACGTAGGTGGCGGTCGGCAGATTAGGGGTTAAAAATTTTAATCGAGTGGCGGCGGTGTGGGGGGACCTCGGTTTAGGGGTACATAGGTAGTTTATGGGTGTTAGTGTACTTTAGGGTACAGTAGTTAAGAGCTTTATAAACCGGCGTTAGCCAGAAAGCTCTTAACTCCTGCTATTTTCAGGCGGCTGGAATCTTGTCGTTAGAGCTCTAACGCTCACTTCAGAAACGACTCTAAATACCAGCGTTAGAAAGATCCCATTGAAAATATAGGCTACGCAAATGGCGTAGGGGGATCTGCGGTATGGAAAAGTCGCGGCTGTAAAGTGAGCGTTAGACCCTTTAATCACTGACTCCAAATACCAGCGGGCGGCCAAAACCAGCGTTAGGAGCCTCTAACGCTGGTTTTGACGGCTACCGCCGAACTCCAAATCTAGGCCTTAGTCTGGGTATGTTCTTTTAGATAATAGATCTTTGGGGTTGCCCAGACAGTGTTCTGATGGCTTCCCAGTTTATCTCAATTTTCCCAGATAATGTGTAAGATCCAAGGATCTTTGAACTGTGTTAGTTGAGGCTCTGGTAGTTCGGTGTTCATTCTGGCTAGCCTATATTTCTTTCATACAGGTGGTGAGAGTCCATGATCCATTACTCCTGGGATTTACTTTCCTACCACAAGGAGGTGCCAAAGATTCCCAAACCCCAAGAGCCAAATAAAATTCCTCCTATTTCGCAAATTACCTTAGTCTTAACTTTGCCTCCGCTAGAGGTGGTTGAAGAATGAAGATATGCATTTGATTCTTCAGAGAGAGGGGTTTTCAGCCTATATTGAGGCCCGGTTTCCCCTCATAGTACAGTTCTCATCAGAGGGATGTATATAGGGTATGGTATGTAATTATTTTTTTTTCTTTCACCTTATGGGAACATTTTCATAAACCTTCTATAATTGCTTGCAGGGACTTGTGTTTTTTGTTTTGTTTTTTTATTGAGGTTTGCCATTTATTACAAACAAATTGTGATACGCTTCCATGTAACATAATTCAGCAAAGGGTAATAAGAAACCTATTAAATAACAATTTACAATCGTAATAACATAACATATCAAGGCCTTCTTACTGGTAACAGAATTAAGAGATGACAGATTCAGTTATAGGGGATCACTCTCTGGGATCCCAACTAGTGGAAAAACCTCAGTTTTATCTTTTTATAGTATGAAGATAGAATAAAGGGTGTCTGCTAAACATAATCTAGTTCCAGAATAAAATAAACTGCAACTGTATGAAAGTTAATTGATGGTGAAGTTATGCCAGTTTAGGATGAAAGTCCTGTAGCTTAAAGTTCAAATTGAAAATGGAAGCCTGTTTAATATACTATGTGAGAACTGCAATATGAGACCGCCTGCTAAACATATGCCATTAAAGGGACACTGAACCCATATTTTTTTTCTTTTGTGATTCAGATAGAGCATGACATTTTAAGCAACTTTCTAATTTACTCCTATTATCAAATTTTCTTTATTCTCTTGGTATCTTTATTTGAAATGCAAGAATGTAAGTTTAGATGCCGGCCCATTTTTGGTGAACAACCTGGGTTGTCCTTGCTGATTGGTGGAAAAAATTCATCCACCAATCAAAAAGTGCTGTCCAGAGTTCTTAACCCAAAAAAGCTTAGAAGGCTTTTATTTCAAATAAAGATAGCAAGAGAACGAGGAAAAATTGATAATAGGAGTAAATTAGAAAGTTGCTTAAAATTGCCTGCTCTATCTGAATCACAAAAGAAAAACATTGGGTATAGTGTCCCTTTAACACTAATATTTGCCTTTTCCTGGGGGTAAATAAATATAATTTTGACCTTGACATGCTCTAAAAAATAGCTAATCAAATGAATTAGTTAGTGTTCTTACTATTTCAACCAATCTGCTTTCCATAGAGAAGGCTAAGATAGTTAAATAAGGGCAGAAAGGAGAATACGTAAGGCCATTAACCCACTCCAGTGCGGTCATACTGGACAGATTTCCAGTGCCAGATATCGTTCAGACAGCACAGTTCCTGGACAAATGTGGAAAATTTTAATTGGAACAAGGTGTCTTCAGGAGCCAGTTCAGAGGTATCTAGCATGAGGCAGGGCAAATGGAGAGCCATCACACATTCAGCGTCTTTGTGCACATGTGTGTGGAGGGCGGCTGAAGGGAAACTAAGAAATTTGCAGCAAAGTTTTGCCTAGTCAATGTGGCCTCAGATCCAAGTAAGTTTAGTGTTTGCAGCCATTTATCCACCTTTGGTCTAGCAGGGACGTTTGCTGCAATCCCAATAATTACTAGTATTAGTCTGGGTTTGATGTAAGAGCAGACCGTCCCATGACGGTAGAGCAGCAGTGGGTCTCCCTCAGTGCTGAGAGTTTTTCTCTGATGTTTGCACTACTCCTATGCTTAACTTTATTAACCCTGTTTTCAGGATCTATATTAACTAGTATATGGTTTCTCTGGTTATGTCCAGTAGCGGGTAGTGCGCACTGGAGATGAGAAACTCCATCACTTTCCCCTTCTCTGTAAATATTCTCCTGTTGGAGAAACCGCTCAGACATACAGTTAACAATAGGGTTAGATGCCATTTGCAGCTTCTCCTCAAATAAAACTTGGTAGCTGTCAAGCAAGCGGCTCAGTTCTTTTAAGACCTATGTAGCAGTCTCCATTTTAAGTTTCTATGGTAGTCTTTATGCAGGTACATGAAATGGTTATTGATCAGCGCACATATCGCGCTGCGCATCGGTGAAGTCCAAGAATGAAATAACTGGGGGGTTTGTATTGAGGCCTATTACCTCAAAGAAAAGCTCCAGATTATGAGAGCAGGCAGCAATCCTGAAAAGAAGAGTATCTTTTGAGAGGATATCCTCTGTAGATCAAAATGCTATTAAATTGGAGTCCAGATGGAGATCACAAATTTAGATATTAGTTTAATTTAGCAGGATAACTGGAGCAGCTCAAAATTTTACGCCCAAGCATGGCCCCTGCCTGGAAGTAAACCTCCCTTTAGTTTTATTATAGGAACTTTCACACTTCGGCTGGTTTAGCACGTTCTTCTTTGGCTATGCGTATGTCAGGTTTTGGTGCGCTAAATCCCTTATAGATGTTTCTTCATTACAGGAGAATATTGATAATGTTTTGCCTACTGTGGAAATCTTTATCAAGGCTGCAGTATCTGAGGTGCTGACTGCTCTCCTGCCTTCAAACAAGCGTAAAAGTTCAGGTTTTACCTTCTACAAGTTCTATGTGCAGTGAAACCAGGGATACTGTTATGTCTTCAGATGGTTAAGTTTCTTCAGGTAATGGAAAATCTTCAACTTATGTTGAACCTGTTATTTCCGCTTTTTTTGTTTAAAGTTGAACATATTTGTTTTCTTTTAAGAGAGGTGTTAAAGATCCTAACGTTTCTGATTATAAGCCTTGTAATCGGTTTAATTCAGTTTTTAAAGGGACAGTCAAGTCCAAAATAAACTTTCATAATTCAAATGTCATTTTAAGCAACTTTCCAATTTACTTTTATCACCAATTTTGCTTTGTTTTCTTGGTATTCTTAGATGAAAGCTAAATCTTGGTGGGCTCATATGCTAATTTCTTAGACCTTGAAGGCCGCCTCTTATGTGAATGCATTTTGACAGTTTTTCACCACTTGAGGGCGTTAGTTCATGTGTGTCATATAGATAACAATGAGCTCACGCACGTGAAGTTACCTAGGAGTAAGCACTGAATGGCTAAAATGCAAGTTATCTAAAGAACTGAAATAAGGGGGCAATTTGCAGAGGCTTTAGATACAAGGTAATCAGACATATAAAGGTTTATTATTGTGACGGATACCCTGGCTACCGCGACTGGGTAGCTCTGCCAAACAGGTCCTGCTTCCTCCCTGCCGACTGCAGCGATGTAGCTGGCAAGTGACCACAGCCTGTAGCCACACCTGATGCCCGATAGCACCAGTATTCAGGGCCCCACCTTGTGGCAGACTCCGGCTACCCAGACTAGGTAGCTCTACCAGAGGGTCCTTCCTCTGCCTGCAACAGGCTGCTATGTAGCCCAGGAAAGTGATTTTAGCAGGAGCCCACCAAAATAACTAGACATACTAGCATTCAGGTGAAACAGGAACTGATTTTATTGTAAAACATACACTCCTTTTATGCACAAAGCTCATCTTGATAAGACACAGAACAAGCACACAATTTACCCGCCATTCTCGCCCCTCCAGGCAGACCGGCGCCTCCATAGCAGCCATAGTCCCACAGAATCCCAGGACGCAGGGGTGACTGTTTCTTTTACAAGATACGACGAGTCCACAGATTTCATCCTTATGGGATATCGCCTCCTGGTCAGCAGGAGGAGGCAAAGAGCACCACCGCAGAGCTGTATATATAGCTCCTCCCTTCCCTCCCACCCCAGTCATTCTCTTTGCCTGTGTTACTGATAGGAAGAGGTAAAGTGAGGTGTTAGTTTAGATTCTTCAATCAAGAGTTTATTATTTTTAAATGGTACCAGTGTGTGCTATTTTATTCAGGGCTAGAGCTACAGGCTTGTCAGCAATGGGGACTGGAGAGATTTCATCCTTTCTGCGACTCCCATACTGTTTGCTGCCCTGCTGATGGTCTTAGCGGATATTATCTAAGACCCTGTTTGTTCCCACAGATCTGCTGGAGGTGATGAAAAGAACATCTTCATTGTGTGGGACAAGTTCATGCTGCGTTCACCATTATGGTATGTACAGTCGTTTTTTGTTTCTGGGGAGACTGAGTAACTCAGAACAGACTGGCATTTATTCACTATACCTGGAAGGGGTAATCAGTTTGCATAGGGTACAGGAATTGTGTGCATGGGTCTACCCTCTTTATACAGTGATCTGAGGTTCAGCTGTGTTATCAGGGCTCTAATAAGTAATTAGCCTGGTGGACAGGGCGACAATAGACTGTGGGTTTGACGCTGGGAGATTGTGGGAGCTCTTACCCAGGTGTCCTAACCTTAACTGTGGTACTAAGCTAATGGCAGGACAGGGTGTGTTTTTGTGTTTGAAGGGGCACATTGGTCACGGTACACTTTCTCAACAGATTGCTTTTTGTTACCAACATTTTTATTCCCCATGCTAGTTTCTGCCCACGATGGGCGGGGCTTAGCGTTTAGCCCGCTTAGATGCGCAGTTGATATCCGGATCCTGGCTATTACGACAGCATGTATAGAGGCTCCGGTGTGGCCTAAGTCGGCTTGTGTCTGTAATACTCACAAGCGGTCTTAGGCGCGCCATTCACGGAGTGAGATTCGTGGGGGCAGGTAGGCGCCGCAGCAGAGCTGTGGCGAGGTGCGAGTGCTAAAATTTTGTCCATAAGGGGTTTTGCAGAGTTAGAGTTTTCATTGATAAGGGAAGATCCTGAAAGTTACTATAGTGCTTCCCTGTTATTGCATTGTTTATTGCGGTGCAGTAAAAACTATACGGTTTAATTTTTAAATACACGGTACACTCGTTTTTCAGCAAATTTTCTCAAAGTTTTTGCCTGTTATTTTTAATTACAGTACCACGACCAATATTGCTATGGCTTGTTTTTTGTCATGGCTGACCTTCAGGAAAGTACATGTTCTATGTGTTTAGATTCCAATGTGGAACCCCCTATTACTTTTTGTCCCTCATGTACTGAGAGGGCTTTACAGTTTATAGAACAGATATTCTTTAATGCAAGTTTATCTAAGGATGTTTCTCAGACTGATGAGATTCAGGGTATGCCGCAACTTTCTCCCCAAGCGTCACAGCCTTTAACGCCCGCCCAGGCGACGCCGTGTTCTTCAACTGCGTCTGCTTCATTCACTGAATTGGGGGGTATGGAGGCTCTGTCTGAGGGGGAACTGTCTGACTCAGGAAGTGCATTGCCCCCAGCAGATTCGGACGTAATGTCCTTCAGGTTTAAACTTGAACACCTTCGTCTTTTGTTACGAGAGGTTTTGATGACTCTGGACGACTGTGATTCTATTGTGGTCCCACCAGAGGAATTGTGTGAGATGGACAGATATTTGGAAGTTCCTTCTTATTCTGACGTTTTTCCGGTTCCTAAGAGAATTTCGGACATTATTACAAGGGAATGGGAAAGACCGGGTATCCCGTTCTCCCCTTCCGCTATTTTTAAGAAAATGGACCCTATAGCTGACACCATTCGGGACTCTTGGCAGATGATCCCTAAGGTGGAGGGAGCTATCTCTACCCTGGCGAAGCGTACGACTATCCCTATACAGGGAGTGCAGAATTATTAGGCAAGTTGTATTTTTGAGGATTAATTTTATTATTGAACAACAACCATGTTCTCAATGAACCCAAAAAACTCATTAATATCAAAGCTGAATAGTTTTGGAAGTAGCTTTTAGTTTGTTTTTAGTTATAGCTATTTTAGGGGGATATCTGTGTGTGCAGGTGACTATTACTGTGCATAATTATTAGGCAACTTAACAAAAAACAAATATATACCCATTTCAATTATTTATTTTTACCAGTGAAACCAATATAACATCTCAACATTCACAAATATACATTTCTGACATTCAAAAACAAAACAAAAACAAATCAGTGACCAATATAGCCACCTTTCTTTGCAAGGACACTCAAAAGCCTGCCATCCATGGATTCTTTCAGTGTTTTGATCTGTTCACCATCAACATTGCGTGCAGCAGCAACCACAGCCTCCCAGACACTGTTCAGAGAGGTGTACTGTTTTCCCTCCTTGTAAATCTCACATTTGATGATGGACCACAGGGTCTCAATGGGGTTCAGATCAGGTGAACAAGGAGGCCATGTCATTAGATTTTCTTCTTTTATACCCTTTCTTGCCAGCCACGCTGTGGAGTACTTGGACGCGTGTGATGGAGCATTGTCCTGCATGAAAATCATGTTTTTCTTGAAGGATGCAGACTTCTTCCTGTACCACTGCTTGAAGAAGGTGTCTTCCAGAAACTGGCAGTAGGACTGGGAGTTGAGCTTGACTCCATCCTCAACCCGAAAAGGCCCCACAAGCTCATCTTTGATGATACCAGCCCAAACCAGTACTCCACCTCCACCTTGCTGGCGTCTGAGTCGGACTGGAGCTCTCTGCCCTTTACCAATCCAGCCACGGGCCCATCCATATGGCCCATCAAGACTCACTCTCATTTCATCAGTCCATAAAACCTTAGAAAAATCAGTCTTGAGATATTTCTTGGCCCAGTCTTGACGTTTCAGCTTGTGTGTCTTGTTCAGTGGTGGTCGTCTTTCAGCCTTTCTTACCTTGGCCATGTCTCTGAGTATTGCACACCTTGTGCTTTTGGGCACTCCAGTGATGTTGCAGCTCTGAAATATGGCCAAACTGGTGGCAAGTGGCATCTTGGCAGCTGCACGCTTGACTTTTCTCAGTTCATGGGCAGTTATTTTGCGCCTTGGTTTTTCCACACGCTTCTTGCGACCCTGTTGACTATTTTGAATGAAACGCTTGATTGTTTGATGATCACGCTTCAGAAGCTTTGCAATTTTAAGAGTGCTGCATCCCTCTGCAAGATATCTCACTATTTTTTACTTTTCTGAGCCTGTCAAGTCCTTCTTTTGACCCATTTTGCCAAAGGAAAGGAAGTTGCCTAATAATTATGCACACCTGATATAGGGTGTTGATGTCATTAGACCACATCCCTTCTCATTACAGAGATGCACATCACCTAATATGCTTAATTGGTAGTAGGCTTTCGAGCCTATACAGCTTGGAGTAAGACAACATGCATAAAGAGGATGATGTGGTCAAAATACTCATTTGCCTAATAATTCTCCACTCCCTGTAGAGGACATTTGTGCTTTCAAAAACCCCATGGATAAGAAGTTGGAGGGTCTTCTCAAAAAACTCTATGTTCATCAAGGGTTCTTATTGCAACTGGCGGCCTGCATTGTAACAGTCACGACTGCGGCTGCTTTTTGGCTTGACGCCCTAGAAGAGTCTCTTAGAACTGAGACTTCTTTGGAGGAAATACAGGATAGAATTAAGGCCCTTAAGCTGGCTAATTCTTTTATTACGGATGCTTCCTTTCAGATCACCAAATTGGCGGCTAAGAGTTCGGGATTCTCCATCTTAGCACAAAGAGCCTTATGGTTAAAATCTTGGTCTGCGGATGTGTCCTCTAAATCCAAGCTTTTGGCTATTCCTTTCAAGGGAAAGACCCTATTCGGGCCTGACTTGAAAGAAATCATTTCTGACATTACGGGAGGTATGGGTCACCTTCTCCCTCAAGATAAAACATCTAAGCAAAGGGGACGACAGAGTAATTTTCGTTCCTTTCGAAATTTCAAGGGAGTCCCCTCTCCCTCTTTCACTAAACAGGAAGGGAATTATTCACAAGCCAAGCCCACATGGAGACCAAACCAGTCTTGGAATAAGGGAAAACAACCCAAGAAGTCTGCTGCTGCTACCAAGACAGCATGAAGGGGCGGCCCCCGATCCGGGACCGGATCTAGTAGGGGGCAGACTTTCTCTCTTTGTCCAGGATTGGATAAGAGACGTTCAGGATTCCTGGACACTAGAAATCGTGTCTCAAGGGTATCAGTTGGAGTTCAAAAATTCCTTCCCCCAGAGGAAGGTTTCTTCTTTCACGATTGTCTGTAGACCAGATAAAAAGAGAGGCGTTCTTACGTTGCGTAAGAGACCTCTCCTTCATGGGAGTAATTTGTCCCGTTACAATACAGGAACAGGGACAGGGGTTTTACTCAAATCCCTCTTTTTCTGGGAACAACAAAGAGAACGTTCCGACCCATTTTAGATCTCAAAAGTCTAAAAAAGTTTCTCAGGGTTCCATCCTTCAAGATGGAGACTATTCGGACAATTCTTCCATTGATCCAGAAGGGTCAATATATGACTACCGTGGACTTAAAGGATGCATATCTTCATATTCCTATCCACAGAGATCATCACAAGTTCCTAAGGTTTGCCTTTCTGGACAAACATTTTCAGTTTGTGGCCCTTCCTTTCGGTCTGGCCACAGCTCCCAGAATTTTCACAAAGGTTCTGGGGTCTCTGCTGGAGGTTCTCAGGCCGCGGGGTATTGCAGTGGCACCTTATCTGGATGATATTCTGATCCAGGCATCGTCTTATCAGCTGACGAAGTCTCATACCGATATTGTTCTGTCCTTTCTAAGGACTCACGGATGGAAGGTGAATCTGGAAAAGAGTTCACTAATTCCACAGACAAGGGTTCCTTTCCTGGGAACTCTCTATCTATGAAAATCTTTTTGACAGAAGTCAGAAAGTTAAAGATTCTGAATACATGTCGATCCCTTCAGTCCAATCTTTGGCCGTCAGTGGCTCAGTGCATGGAGGCAATTGGATTGATGGTGGCTGCAATGGACATCATTCTGTTTGCTCGTTTTCATCTCAGACCTCTACAACTGAGCATGCTCAGACAATGGAATGGAGATTATGCAAATTTGTCTCCTCAAATAGATCTGGATCAGGAGACAAGGGACTCTCTTCTTTGGTGGTTGTCGCCGGATCATCTGTCCCAGGGGACATGCTTCCGCAGACCCTCATGGGTGATAGTGACAACGGACGCCAGCCTAATAGGATGGGGTGCAGTCTGGAACTCCCTGAAGGCTCAGGGTGTGTGGACTCGGTCTGAGTCTCTACTTCCCATCAATATTCTGGAGTTGAGAGCAATATTCAATGCGCTTCAGGCTTGGCCTCAGTTGGCTTCGTCTGGGTATGTTCTTTTAGATAATAGATCTTTGGGGTTGCCCAGACAGTGTTCTGATGGCTTCCCAGTTTATCTCAATTTTCCCAGATAATGTGTAAGATCCAAGGATCTTTGAACTGTGTTAGTTGAGGCTCTGGTAGTTCGGTGTTCATTCTGGCTAGCCTATATTTCTTTCATACAGGTGGTGAGAGTCCATGATCCATTACTCCTGGGATTTACTTTCCTACCACAAGGAGGTGCCAAAGATTCCCAAACCCCAAGAGCCAAATAAAATTCCTCCTATTTCGCAAATTACCTTAGTCTTAACTTTGCCTCCGCTAGAGGTGGTTGAAGAATGAAGATATGCATTTGATTCTTCAGAGAGAGGGGTTTTCAGCCTATATTGAGGCCCGGTTTCCCCTCATAGTACAGTTCTCATCAGAGGGATGTATATAGGGTATGGTATGTAATTATTTTTTTTCTTTCACCTTATGGGAAAATTTTCATAAACCTTCTATAATTGCTTGCAGGGACTTGTGTTTTTTGTTTTGTTTTTTTATTGAAGTTTGCCATTTATTACAAACAAATTGTGATACGCTTCCATGTAACATAATTCAGCAAAGGGTAATAAGAAACCTATTAAATAACAATTTACAATCGTAATAACATAACATATCAAGGCCTTCTTACTGGTAACAGAATTAAGAGATGACAGATTCAGTTATAGGGGATCACTCTCTGGGATCCCAACTAGTGGAAAAACCTCAGTTTTATCTTTTTATAGTATGAAGATAGAATAAAGGGTGTCTGCTAAACATAATCTAGTTCCAGAATAAAATAAACTGCAACTGTATGAAAGTTAATTGATGGTGAAGTTATGCCAGTTTAGGATGAAAGTCCTGTAGCTTAAAGTTCAAATTGAAAATGGAAGCCTGTTTAATATACTATGTGAGAACTGTAATATGAGACCGCCTGCTAAACATATGCCATTAAAGGGACACTGAACCCATATTTTTTTTCTTTTGTGATTCAGATAGAGCATGACATTTTAAGCAACTTTCTAATTTACTCCTATTATCAAATTTTCTTTATTCTCTTGGTATCTTTATTTGAAATGCAAGAATGTAAGTTTAGATGCCGGCCCATTTTTGGTGAACAACCTGGGTTGTCCTTGCTGATTGGTGGAAAAAATTCATCCACCAATCAAAAAGTGCTGTCCAGAGTTCTTAACCCAAAAAAGCTTAGAAGGCTTTTATTTCAAATAAAGATAGCAAGAGAACGAGGAAAAATTGATAATAGGAGTAAATTAGAAAGTTGCTTAAAATTGCCTGCTCTATCTGAATCACAAAAGAAAAACATTGGGTATAGTGTCCCTTTAACACTAATATTTGCCTTTTCCTGGGGGTAAATAAATATAATTTTGACCTTGACATGCTCTAAAAAATATCTAATCAAATGAATTAGTTAGTGTTCTTACTATTTCAACCAATCTGCTTTCCATAGAGAAGGCTAAGATAGTTAAATAAGGGCAGAAAGGAGAATACGTAAGGCCATTAACCCACTCCAGTGCGGTCATACTGGACAGATTTCCAGTGCCAGATATCGTTCAGACAGCACAGTTCCTGGACAAATGTGGAAAATTTTAATTGGAACAAGGTGTCTTCAGGAGCCAGTTCAGAGGTATCTAGCATGAGGCAGGGCAAATGGAGAGCCATCACACATTCAGCGTCTTTGTGCACATGTGTGTGGAGGGCGGCTGAAGGGAAACTAAGAAATTTGCAGCAAAGTTTTGCCTAGTCAATGTGGCCTCAGATCCAAGTAAGTTTAGTGTTTGCAGCCATTTATCCACCTTTGGTCTAGCAGGGACGTTTGCTGCAATCCCAATAATTACTAGTATTAGTCTGGGTTTGATGTAAGAGCAGACCGTCCCATGACGGTAGAGCAGCAGTGGGTCTCCCTCAGTGCTGAGAGTTTTTCTCTGATGTTTGCACTACTCCTATGCTTAACTTTATTAACCCTGTTTTCAGGATCTATATTAACTAGTATATGGTTTCTCTGGTTATGTCCAGTAGCGGGTAGTGCGCACTGGAGATGAGAAACTCCATCACTTTCCCCTTCTCTGTAAATATTCTCCTGTTGGAGAAACCGCTCAGACATACAGTTAACAATAGGGTTAGATGCCATTTGCAGCTTCTCCTCAAATAAAACGTGGTAGCTGTCAAGCAAGCGGCTCAGTTCTTTTAAGACCTATGTAGCAGTCTCCATTTTAAGTTTCTATGGTAGTCTTTATGCAGGTACATGAAATGGTTATTGATCAGCGCACATATCGCGCTGCGCATCGGTGAAGTCCAAGAATGAAATAACTGGGGGGTTTGTATTGAGGCCTATTACCTCAAAGAAAAGCTCCAGATTATGAGAGCAGGCAGCAATCCTGAAAAGAAGAGTATCTTTTGAGAGGATATCCTCTGTAGATCAAAATGCTATTAAATTGGAGTCCAGATGGAGATCACAAATTTAGATATTAGTTTAATTTAGCAGGATAACTGGAGCAGCTCAAAATTTTACGCCCAAGCATGGCCCCTGCCTGGAAGTAAACCTCCCTTTAGTTTTATTATAGGAACTTTCACACTTCGGCTGGTTTAGCACGTTCTTCTTTGGCTATGCGTATGTCAGGTTTTGGTGCGCTAAATCCCTTATAGATGTTTCTTCATTACAGGAGAATATTGATAATGTTTTGCCTACTGTGGAAATCTTTATCAAGGCTGCAGTATCTGAGGTGCTGACTGCTCTCCTGCCTTCAAACAAGCGTAAAAGTTCAGGTTTTACCTTCTACAAGTTCTATGTGCAGTGAAACCAGGGATACTGTTATGTCTTCAGATGGTTAAGTTTCTTCAGGTAATGGAAAATCTTCAACTTATGTTGAACCTGTTATTTCCGCTTTTTTTGTTTAAAGTTGAACATATTTGTTTTCTTTTAAGAGAGGTGTTAAAGGGGTTAAAGATCCTAACGTTTCTGATTATAAGCCTTGTAATCGGTTTAATTCAGTTTTTAAAGGGACAGTCAAGTCCAAAATAAACTTTCATAATTCAAATGTCATTTTAAACAACTTTCCAATTTACTTTTATCACCAATTTTGCTTTGTTTTCTTGGTATTCTTAGATGAAAGCTAAATCTTGGTGGGCTCATATGCTAATTTCTTAGACCTTGAAGGCCGCCTCTTATGTGAATGCATTTTGACAGTTTTTCACCACTTGAGGGCGTTAGTTCATGTGTGTCATATAGATAACAATGAGCTCACGCACGTGAAGTTACCTAGGAGTAAGCACTGAATGGCTAAAATGCAAGTTATCTAAAGAACTGAAATAAGGGGGCAATTTGCAGAGGCTTTAGATACAAGGTAATCAGACATATAAAGGTTTATTATTGTGACGGATACCCTGGCTACCGCGACTGGGTAGCTCTGCCAAACAGGTCCTGCTTCCTCCCTGCAGACTGCAGCGATGTAGCTGGCAAGTGACCACAGCCTGTAGCCACACCTGATGCCCGATAGCACCAGTATTCAGGGCCCCACCTTGTGGCAGACTCCGGCTACACAGACTAGGTAGCTCTACCAGAGGGTCCTTCCTCTGCCTGCAACAGGCTGCTATGTAGCCCAGGAAAGTGATTTTAGCAGGAGCCCACCAAAATAACTAGACATACTAGCATTCAGGTGAAACAGGAACTGATTTTATTGTAAAACATACACTCCTTTTATGCACAAAGCTCATCTTGATAAGACACAGAACAAGCACACAATTTACCCGCCATTCTCGCCCCTCCAGGCAGACCGGCGCCTCCATAGCAGCCATAGTCCCACAGAATCCCAGGACGCAGGGGTGACTGTTTCTTTTACAAGATACGACGAGTCCACAGATTTCATCCTTATGGGATATCGCCTCCTGGTCAGCAGGAGGAGGCAAAGAGCACCACCGCAGAGCTGTATATATAGCTCCTCCCTTCCCTCCCACCCCAGTCATTCTCTTTGCCTGTGTTACTGATAGGAAGAGGTAAAGTGAGGTGTTAGTTTAGATTCTTCAATCAAGAGTTTATTATTTTTAAATGGTACCAGTGTGTGCTATTTTATTCAGGGCTAGAGCTACAGGCTTGTCAGCAATGGGGACTGGAGAGATTTCATCCTTTCTGCGACTCCCATACTGTTTGCTGCCCTGCTGATGGTCTTAGCGGATATTATCTAAGACCCTGTTTGTTCCCACAGATCTGCTGGAGGTGATGAAAAGAACATCTTCATTGTGTGGGACAAGTTCATGCTGCGTTCACCATTATGGTATGTACAGTCGTTTTTTGTTTCTGGGGAGACTGAGTAACTCAGAACAGACTGGCATTTATTCACTATACCTGGAAGGGGTAATCAGTTTGCATAGGGTACAGGAATTGTGTGCATGGGTCTACCCTCTTTATACAGTGATCTGAGGTTCAGCTGTGTTATCAGGGCTCTAATAAGTAATTAGCCTGGTGGACAGGGCGACAATAGACTGTGGGTTTGACGCTGGGAGATTGTGGGAGCTCTTACCCAGGTGTCCTAACCTTAACTGTGGTACTAAGCTAATGGCAGGACAGGGTGTGTTTTTGTGTTTGAAGGGGCACATTGGTCACGGTACACTTTCTCAACAGATTGCTTTTTGTTACCGACATTTTTATTCCCCATGCTAGTTTCTGCCCACGATGGGCGGGGCTTAGCGTTTAGCCCGCTTAGATGCGCAGTTGATATCCGGATCCTGGCTATTACGACAGCATGTATAGAAGCTCCGGTGTGGCCTAAGTCGGCTTGTGTCTGTAATACTCACAAGCGGTCTTAGGCGTGCCATTCACGGAGTGAGATTCGTGGGGGCAGGTAGGCGCCGCAGCAGAGCTGTGGCGAGGTGCGAGTGCTAAAATTTTGTCCATAAGGGGTTTTGCAGAGTTAGAGTTTTCATTGATAAGGGAAGATCCTGAAAGTTACTATAGTGCTTCCCTGTTATTGCATTGTTTATTGCGGTGCAGTAAAAACTATACGGTTTAATTTTTAAATACACGGTACACTCGTTTTTCAGCAAATTTTCTCAAAGTTTTTGCCTGTTATTTTTAATTACAGTACCACGACCAATATTGCTATGGCTTGTTTTTTGTCATGGCTGACCTTCAGGAAAGTACATGTTCTATGTGTTTAGATTCCAATGTGGAACCCCCTATTACTTTTTGTCCCTCATGTACTGAGAGGGCTTTACAGTTTATAGAACAGATATTCTTTAATGCAAGTTTATCTAAGGATGTTTCTCAGACTGATGAGATTCAGGGTATGCAGCAACTTTCTCCCCAAGCGTCACAGCCTTTAACGCCCGCCCAGGCGATGCCGTGTTCTTCAACTGCGTCTGCTTCATTCACTGAATTGGGGGGTATGGAGGCTCTGTCTGAGGGGGAACTGTCTGACTCAGGAAGTGCATTGCCCCCAGCAGATTCGGACGTAATGTCCTTCAGGTTTAAACTTGAACACCTTCGTCTTTTGTTACGAGAGGTTTTGATGACTCTGGACGACTGTGATTCTATTGTGGTCCCACCAGAGGAATTGTGTGAGATGGACAGATATTTGGAAGTTCCTTCTTATTCTGACGTTTTTCCGGTTCCTAAGAGAATTTCGGACATTATTACAAGGGAATGGGAAAGACCGGGTATCCCGTTCTCCCCTTCCGCTATTTTTAAGAAAATGGACCCTATAGCTGACACCATTCGGGACTCTTGGCAGATGATCCCTAAGGTGGAGGGAGCTATCTCTACCCTGGCGAAGCGTACGACTATCCCTATACAGGGAGTGCAGAATTATTAGGCAAGTTGTATTTTTGAGGATTAATTTTATTATTGAACAACAACCATGTTCTCAATGAACCCAAAAAACTCATTAATATCAAAGTTGAATAGTTTTGGAAGTAGCTTTTAGTTTGTTTTTAGTTATAGCTATTTTAGGGGGATATCTGTGTGTGCAGGTGACTATTACTGTGCATAATTATTAGGCAACTTAACAAAAAACAAATATATACCCATTTCAATTATTTATTTTTACCAGTGAAACCAATATAACATCTCAACATTCACAAATATACATTTCTGACATTCAAAAACAAAACAAAAACAAATCAGTGACCAATATAGCCACCTTTCTTTGCAAGGACACTCAAAAGCCTGCCATCCATGGATTCTTTCAGTGTTTTGATCTGTTCACCATCAACATTGCGTGCAGCAGCAACCACAGCCTCCCAGACACTGTTCAGAGAGGTGTACTGTTTTCCCTCCTTGTAAATCTCACATTTGATGATGGACCACAGGGTCTCAATGGGGTTCAGATCAGGTGAACAAGGAGGCCATGTCATTAGATTTTCTTCTTTTATACCCTTTCTTGCCAGCCACGCTGTGGAGTACTTGGACGCGTGTGATGGAGCATTGTCCTGCATGAAAATCATGTTTTTCTTGAAGGATGCAGACTTCTTCCTGTACCACTGCTTGAAGAAGGTGTCTTCCAGAAACTGGCAGTAGGACTGGGAGTTGAGCTTGACTCCATCCTCAACCCGAAAAGGACCCACAAGCTCATCTTTGATGATACCAGCCCAAACCAGTACTCCACCTCCACCTTGCTGGCGTCTGAGTCGGACTGGAGCTCTCTGCCCTTTACCAATCCAGCCACGGGCCCATCCATATGGCCCATCAAGACTCACTCTCATTTCATCAGTCCATAAAACCTTAGAAAAATCAGTCTTGAGATATTTCTTGGCCCAGTCTTGACGTTTCAGCTTGTGTGTCTTGTTCAGTGGTGGTCGTCTTTCAGCCTTTCTTACCTTGGCCATGTCTCTGAGTATTGCACACCTTGTGCTTTTGGGCACTCCAGTGATGTTGCAGCTCTGAAATATGGCCAAACTGGTGGCATCTTGGCAGCTGCACGCTTGACTTTTCTCAGTTCATGGGCAGTTATTTTGCGCCTTGGTTTTTCCACACGCTTCTTGCGACCCTGTTGACTATTTTGAATGAAACGCTTGATTGTTTGATGATCACGCTTCAGAAGCTTTGCAATTTTAAGAGTGCTGCATCCCTCTGCAAGATATCTCACTATTTTTTACTTTTCTGAGCCTGTCAAGTCCTTCTTTTGACCCATTTTGCCAAAGGAAAGGAAGTTGCCTAATAATTATGCACACCTGATATAGGGTGTTGATGTCATTAGACCACATCCCTTCTCATTACAGAGATGCACATCACCTAATATGCTTAATTGGTAGTAGGCTTTCGAGCCTATACAGCTTGGAGTAAGACAACATGCATAAAGAGGATGATGTGGTCAAAATACTCATTTGCCTAATAATTCTCCACTCCCTGTAGAGGACATTTGTGCTTTCAAAAACCCCATGGATAAGAAGTTGGAGGGTCTTCTCAAAAAACTCTATGTTCATCAAGGGTTCTTATTGCAACCGGCGGCCTGCATTGTAACAGTCACGACTGCGGCTGCTTTTTGGCTTGACGCCCTAGAAGAGTCTCTTAGAACTGAGACTTCTTTGGAGGAAATACAGGATAGAATTAAGGCCCTTAAGCTGGCTAATTCTTTTATTACGGATGCTTCCTTTCAGATCACCAAATTGGCGGCTAAGAGTTCGGGATTCTCCATCTTAGCACAAAGAGCCTTATGGTTAAAATCTTGGTCTGCGGATGTGTCCTCTAAATCCAAGCTTTTGGCTATTCCTTTCAAGGGAAAGACCCTATTCGGGCCTGACTTGAAAGAAATCATTTCTGACATTACGGGAGGTATGGGTCACCTTCTCCCTCAAGATAAAACAACTAAGCAAAGGGGACGACAGAGTAATTTTCGTTCCTTTCGAAATTTCAAGGGAGTCCCCTCTCCCTCTTTCACTAAACAGGAAGGGAATTATTCACAAGCCAAGCCCACATGGAGACCCAACCAGTCTTGGAATAAGGGAAAACAACCCAAGAAGTCTGCTGCTGCTACCAAGACAGCATGAAGGGGCGGCCCCCGATCCGGGACCGGATCTAGTAGGGGGCAGACTTTCTCTCTTTGTCCAGGATTGGATAAGAGACGTTCAGGATTCCTGGACACTAGAAATCGTGTCTCAAGGGTATCAGTTGGAGTTCAAAAATTCCTTCCTCCAGAGGAAGGTTTCTTCTTTCACGATTGTCTGTAGACCAGATAAAAAGAGAGGCGTTCTTACGTTGCGTAAGAGACCTCTCCTTCATGGGAGTAATTTGTCCCGTTACAATACAGGAACAGGGACAGGGGTTTTACTCAAATCCCTCTTTTTCTGGGAACAACAAAGAGAACGTTCCGACCCATTTTAGATCTCAAAAGTCTAAAAAAGTTTCTCAGGGTTCCATCCTTCAAGATGGAGACTATTCGGACAATTCTTCCATTGATCCAGAAGGGTCAATATATGACTACCGTGGACTTAAAGGATGCATATCTTCATATTCCTATCCACAGAGATCATCACAAGTTCCTAAGGTTTGCCTTTCTGGACAAACATTTTCAGTTTGTGGCCCCTCCTTTCGGTCTGGCCACAGCGCCCAGAATTTTCACAAAGGTTCTGGGGTCTCTGCTGGAGGTTCTCAGGCCGCGGGGTATTGCAGTGGCACCTTATCTGGATGATATTCTGATCCAGGCATCGTCTTATCAGCTGACGAAGTCTCATACCGATATTGTTCTGTCCTTTCTAAGGACTCACGGATGGAAGGTGAATCTGGAAAAGAGTTCACTAATTCCACAGACAAGGGTTCCTTTCCTGGGAACTCTCTATCTATGAAAATCTTTTTGACGGAAGTCAGAAAGTTAAAGATTCTGAATACATGTCGATCCCTTTAGTCCAATCTTCGGCCGTCAGTGGCTCAGTGCATGGAGGCAATTGGATTGATGGTGGCTGCAATGGACATCATTCTGTTTGCTCGTTTTCATCTCAGACCTCTACAACTGAGCATGCTCAGACAATGGAATGGAGATTATGCAAATTTGTCTCCTCAAATAGATCTGGATCAGGAGACAAGGGACTCTCTTCTTTGGTGGTTTTCGCCGGATCATCTGTCCCAGGGGACATGCTTCCGCAGACCCTCATGGGTGATAGTGACAACGGACGCCAGCCTAATAGGATGGGGTGCAGTCTGGAACTCCCTGAAGGCTCAGGGTGTGTGGACTCGGTCTGAGTCTCTACTTCCCATCAATATTCTGGAGTTGAGAGCAATATTCAATGCGCTTCAGGCTTGGCCTCAGTTGGCTTCGGCCAAATTCATCAGATTCCAGTCTGACAACATCACGACTGTGGCTTACATCAATCATCAGGGAGGAACAAGGAGTTCCTTAGCGATGACAGAAGTATCCAAGATAATTCGGTGGGCGGAAGCTCACTCTTGTTATCTGTCAGCAATCTACATCCCAGGAGTGGACAACTGGGAGGCAGATTTTTTGAGCAGACAGACGTTTCATCCGGGGGAATGGCACCTCCATCCGGAGGTCTTTACCGACCTGATTCTCAGATGGGGCAGGCAGTAACTGGATCTTATGACGCCTCTTCAGAATGCCAAGCTTCCGAGATACAGATCCAGGTCCAGGGATCCTCAGGCCGAACTGATAGATGCATTGGCAGTGCCTTGGTCATTCAACCTAGCTTGTGTTCCCTCCATTTGCTCTCCTTCCACGGGTGATCACTTGAGTCAAACAGGAGAGGGCTTTGGTGATTCTCATCGCGCCTGCGTGGCCTCGCAGGACTTGGTATGCCGATCAGGTGGACATGTCATCTCTTCCGCCGTGGAAGCTTCCATTGAGGCAGGACCTTCTCATTCAGGGACCCTTCCATCATCCAAATCTAATTTCTCTGCAGCTGACTGCTTGGAGATTGAACGCTTGATTTTATCTAAGCGAGGGTTCTCTGATTCAGTCATTGCTACTTTGATTCAGGCACGTAAAACCTGTTACTAGAAAAATTTACCATAAGATATGGCGTAAATATCTTTATTGGTGCGAATCCAAGGGCTACTCATGGAGTAAGATTAGGATTCCTAGGATTTTATCTTTTCTCCAAGAAGGATTGGAGAAAGGGTTGTCAGCAAGTTCCTTAAAGGGACAGATTTCTGCTCTATTTTGCTACACAAATGTCTGGCAGATGTTCCGGATGTTCAATCTTTTTGTCAGGCCCTGACTAGAATCAGGCCTGTTTTTAGACCAATTGCTCCTCCTTGGAGTTTGAATTTAGTTCTTAATGTTCTTCAAGGGGTTCCATAGATATTAAGTTGTTATCTTGGAAAGTTTTATTTTTGGTTGCTATTTCTTCTGCTCGCAGAGTTTCTGAGCTTTCAGCATTTCAATGTGATTCTCCTTATCTTATTTTTCATTCCGATAAGGTAGTGTTGCATACTAAACATGGTTTTCTTCCTAAGGTTGTTTCCAACAAAAATATTAATCAGGAAATTGTTGTTCCTTCATTGTGTCCTAATCCTTCTTCAAAGAAGGAGTGTCTGTTACATAATTTGGACGTAGTCCGTGCCCTGAAGTTTTACTTGCAGGCAACTAAGGAATTTCGTCAATCATCTTCATTATTTGTTGTTTTTTCTGGGAAACGTAGGGGTCAGAAAGCTACGGCTACCTCTCTTTTTGACTGAAGAGTATCATCCGTTTTGCATACAAGACTGCTTGACAGCAGCCTCCTGAATGAATTACAGCTCATTCTACTAGTATCCTGATATTTTATAGGACCACTCAGTCTCACACCTTACCTCTGGCTCATTAAGATCTAACTTATAGAACCCTGTTGTGCTCATAGATCTGAGGGTCACTACTGTAAGGATACAGTGTGAAGATGTTATTAGAGAAAATATAAGGAATGAGTCAATCCTATGATATGGCAGATGAAATAGGATTGCTCTAATTCCAGAAAAAGTAACAATCAGAATAAATGAAAATCTGTTCCCAGAGTAAATTTCAGTCTTCAAATCCAGACATATAAAATATATACAGTTGTTTGCACACTCTCATACAGACACACTATCTTCAGCCTTAATTGTGCAGGCTATTAGCACTGTAATTGATTTATCTTCATATGAGCAATATAAGTCTTAAGAGAATTATGCAGGGTTAGTTTCAGGCACAAACAGCAAGCTTATGGTTAAATGCTTAAATGTGAGAAGCGTGATAAGTTGTTTGCAATCAAGTAAAAGTCATTCAACAAGCAGCAATAACAAACAGACAGATTTGTTTACCAGAAGCTGTGTAGAAGCATGAGAGGAGTAACATATGAATCCACAGTGATATTGTTATTATACAGACCGGAGTATGCTGTGTGAAGGTGAGTACAGACCGGCATCAGAAACTTGTCTAGCAGTTGTCCTGTGAGCTAATCCGGAGAGACAGGCAAGCTATCTGTAATGAAAGGCAGTGTGTGAGCTGCAGCAGCCGTTTGAGTACACAGAGGAGCTGGGAGTGATGTCACAGGCCAGGCTGCAGTGCAGAGAGTAGAGATCTGTGAGCAGGCAAAACCAAACGATATCCAGAATTGGAGTTATGTGACAATCTTTCAGAGGAGACTCAGGAGAGATGCTGCAATGTCACAGAATACTAGAGATTCAGATATCCAGGTAAGTGTAATACAAAGAGGAATCCCCACTTAGACAGCAAGGAATGGCTGGGTCAATATCAAACAGCATACACAAAGGTACTGAATTAAATTACCAAGAAAAGGGTAACACTAGGTGGAGCCTTAAATACTGCTGTGGTAATTAGAATTTAAAGACACAGTGAAATATATGATGACAACCCTGACAGAACTCCCCCCTTAAGGAGCCGCTCAGCGGATCAAGGACCAGGACAGTCAGGATTTCGGCGGTGATATATCGAGAGAAGACGAGGAGCAGATAAGTTAACAGACGGTTCCCAAGAATCCTCAGGGGCAAAGCCCTTCCATCTCACCAAGTACTGAAGCTGATTCCTAAAATATCTAGAGTCCAGTATAGATTCAATTTCATACTCAACCTCATTGGATACTTGGGGAACACTTAAAGACCCTTGAGGGGCATCTCTGATCTCGCCATAAGGTTTTAGTAACGACACATGGAAAGTTGAGTGTATCTTCATATTAGGTGGTAACTGTAACGTTACAGCATTAGAGTTGATTATTTTGGTGATCTCGTACGGTCCTATATACAAAGCACCTAGTTTTTTTACTGGGAATCTTTTTTTTTACTTAGCCAAACCTTATCCCCAACAACATAATCTGGAGGCTTAGAGCATCTTAAATCATAATGACGTTTCTGAGTTGCTTGGGCGTCTTGTAGTACAGATTTTAGGGATGCAAATCCTTTAGCTATTGTATTAACAGTGTCATTCACTGTAGGTAATGTAGACTCAGAAGTAAGAGTAGGATGATAAGAAGGATGAAATCCATAATTGATATAGAATGGTGTGGATTTCATGGAAGAATGAAGAGAATTGTTATGAGCAAATTCAGCAATAGCCAAAAGTGAGTACCAGTTATCTTGTTCCAAAGTGCAATAACAACGGAGATACTGTTCAAGAGATTGATTAGTTCTCTCTGACTGCCCATTTGTCTGAGGATGGTAAGCTGAGCTCAATTTACAACCGATATTGAGGGTGCGACATAAATGTGTCCAAAACCTAGATGTAAACTGCGACCCTCTGTCCGTGGTAACTGATTTAGGCAAACCATGAAGTTTGACTATGTGATTTAGGAATAAAGTGGCATCTTTGAAAATAAATCAACTACTACTACTATAGTGTTATAATTTGCTGATGTAGGTAAATCGACTATATAGTCCATAGCAATATCCAACCATGGTCTGTCTGGTATTGGAAGGGAAAGGAGGAAACCGTAGGGACGCTTGTGTTGATGTTTCTTGGTGGTACATATGGAACAGGTTTGGATATACCATGTAACAGTGTCAATCATCCTAGGCCACCAGTAATTTCTTTTAAGTAAATGCAAGGTCTTATGTACTCCTGGATGACCTGCAAGGAGAGAATCGTGTGCAGTACCAATAATTTCATTTCTGAGAGGATCTGGAATGTATAACTGATTCTCATGGTAATACAAGCCATCAATACGTTTTCTTAAAGCAAGATGTGATAAAGAAGGGTCCTGTGTTAGTTGTTTTAAAGCAGTTGTAAAACCTGTAGTCAAACAGGTAATTCTATCTGAGGGTATTATAGACTCAGGGGTGTTTACATTGAGAGGTTTAGGATCCTTTTGAGAGAGAGAGTCTGCTTTAAGATTCTTTGAACCAGGACAGTATGTTATAATGTAATCAAATCGGGAAGAAAAAAAAAGACTCCATCGGACCTGGCGTGAAGTCAGGGTCTTATTAGATTTCAAAAACTCCAGATTCCGATGGTCTGTGTATATAAGAATGGGATGTTGTGTTCCTTCCAAAAGATGCCTCCAGAATTCCAAAGCAGACTTGATAGCCAGGAGTTCCTTATCACCAATACCATAATTTATTTCTGCAGAGTTCATAACCCTGGAGTAGTAAGATATTGGGTGGAGAGGTTCTTTAGGAAATTTTATTTGAGAAAGAATTGCGCCTAAGGCATACTCGGAAGCATCAACCTCAAGCGTATATTGACGACTGGGATCTGGGAATTGCAGAATTGGTGCTGTAATAAATTTATGTTTGAGTTTTAAAGGAATCATCAGCTGATTGATTCCAAACATATTTTACGTGCTTACGTGTTAAATAAGTGAGAGGTTGAACGATATGTGAAAAACCCTTAATGTATTTCCTGTAGAAATTCGCAAATCCTAAAAATCTCTGGATTTCTTTCTTGTTTCTGGGGACAGGCCACTTTGTTACAGCATCTACTTTATTAGACTCCATAGAAATACCTAGAGGTGAAATGTGATAACCCAAGAATGAAATTGTATCTGTGTTGAATATACATTTTTCAAGTTTAGCAAAAAGACAGTGGATTCTTAAGCGTGACAAAACTTCTTTAACATGGGACAGATGTCTTTCATAGGAATCTGAAAATATGAGAATGTCATCTAAATAAATGACTATACAGACATCCAAAAGATCGTGAAATACATCATTTATGAAACACTGAAATGTCGCCGGAGCGTTGCATAGCCCGAACGGCATAACCGTGTATTCATTAAGTCCGTAGCGCGTACGGAAAGCTGTCAACCATTCATCCCCTGCTCTCATCCTGATCAAATTGTAGGCTCCTCTAAGATCTAATTTTGTATAAATTGTGGCACCACGTAAACGTTCAATTAATTCAGGGATGAGAGGCAGGGGGTATCTGTTCTTTTTTGTACATTTATTGAGTTGTCTATAATCAATGATAGGTCTTAAACTACTGTCTTTATTTTTGACAAAAAACATAGCTGCTCCAGCTGAAGAAGTGGAAGGCCTAATAAAACCTTTCTTTAAGTTTTCGTCTAAGTAATCTTTCAAATAAACTAATTCTGGCTCGGAGAGTGGGTATACATGGCCATAGGGAATGGTACTGCCCTGGTATAAGGTCAATAGGACAGTCATAAGACCTATGAGGTGGCAGAGTTTCCGCCTCAACTTTATCAAACACATCAACAAATTCTTTGTAATAATCAGGCAGGGTATGTACTGATATATGGTTTATGTGATGTATATTGAAACATGACTGTTTACAAAAATCAGAATCAAAGGTCACTGAACCATTACTCCAAGAAACAGAGGGGTTATGTCTTATCAACCAATTTAAGCCAAGTATCATAGGATAAACAGAAGTAGGAAGTACATCAAAAGATAACTGCTCAATATGTCCAGAGGCTGATATTAAAGTAATGGGAATAGTGTGATGCGTTATAGGGCCTGAACTAAACAGAGAACTATCAACCAAACGTATAGCCAGTGCAACACTCTTTTTTATTAGTGGAATCTTATTTTTAACAACAAAAGAAAAATCCCAAAAATTCCCAGATGCGCCAGAGTCAACTACGGCCTGTGCGTCTATCTTCCGACGATGCCACTGTAAGGAGAAAGGAAGTGATAAATGAGAAAGTGAATTGTGTACCAAATTTACTATATGATCATTGGAAGGTATCTTACCCTTCTTTTGACTAAGAAGTGATGGGCAATCTTTGACACCATGATCTTTATCAGCACAATATAAACAAACATTTAATAATTTGCGCCTGGCCTTTTCTTTCAGGTTTCAAAGGGCCTCTTATAATTGCCACATCCATTGGTTCATCAGAAGACCTTGTTGGTATAGTTGAAGGGTTTGAATGGAATGTAGGAATTCTCCTGAAACTAGAATCAATAGAGGATTTCTCAGACTTCCTCTCCCTTAATCTTCGATCAATACCAATGCTGAGTGTCATTAGAGCTTCTAAATCATCTGGAATTATACCACGTGCGAGCTCATCCTTTACAGCTTCACTGAGACCTAACCGGTACTGATTCCTCAAAGCTGGCGTGTTCCACTGAGTATCAGGTGCCCAACGCTTGAAATCTGTTATATACTCTTCCACCATTCTTTTTCCCTGACGCAGGGACCTAATAGCTGTTTCTGCTGTGTTCTGTTTATTGTGATCTTCATAAAGCAGAGACATAGCAGCAAAAAATGAATCCAAAGAATTCAAAATAGGATCTTCATTCTCATAAAAAGTGTTAGCCCAAGATCTGGCCTCACCACGTAAGAATGAAATAACAGTTAGTACCCGAATCTTATCTGTTGGGTATGATTTAGGTTTTAAAGTAAACATTAATGTACAAGAATTTTTGAAATCTCTGAACATAGCTCTATCACCAGAGAATTTTTCAGGAGGACTGATGATAGGTTCAGGAGTGTTTTCCACTACAGGAGGTTTATTAGCAAGATGTTCATTAATAAATTTCTTAATGTTTTGATTTTCCAATTGTATCTCCCTTAATCCCTGTATCATGCTCTGGGCAAGGGAGCCAACCCTGTTGGAAAGTTCTGTAACATCCATTGTACAGGATACTAGTAATTTTCTTAGGCTTGGTAATATGTAATGTTCTGGTATAAACTAGTATCCTGATATTTTATAGGACCACTAAGTCTGACACCTTACCTCGGGCTCATTAAGATCTAACTTATAGAATCCTGTTGTGCTCATAGATCTGAGGGTCACTACTGTAAGGATACAGTGTGAAGATGTTATTAGAGAAAATATAAGGAATGAGTCAATCCTATGATATGGCAGATGAAATAGGATTGCTCTAATTCCAGAAAAAGTAACAATCAGAATAAATGAAAATCTGTTCCCAGAGTAAATTTCAGTCTTCAAATCCAGACATATAAAATAT
Organism: Bombina bombina; assembly: GCF_027579735.1. NCBI lineage: Eukaryota > Metazoa > Chordata > Amphibia > Anura > Bombinatoridae > Bombina > Bombina bombina. The sequence goes on from NC_069499.1 coordinate 1,193,415,873, forward strand.
ATACAGTTGTTTGCACACTCTCATACAGACACACTATCTTCAACCTTAATTGTGCAGGCTATTAGCACTGTAATTGATTTATCTTCATATGAGCAATATAAGTCTTAAGAGAATTATGCAGGGTTAGTTTCAGGCACAAACAGCAAGCTTATGGTTAAATGCTTAAATGTGAGAAGCGTGATAAGTTGTTTGCAATCAAGTAAAAGTCATTCAACAAGCAGCAATAACAAGCAGACAGATTTGTTTACCAGAAGCTGTGTAGAAGCATGAGAGGAGTAACATATGAATCCACAGTGATATTGTTATTATACAGACCGGAGTATGCTGTGTGAAGGTGAGTACAGACCGGCATCAGAAACTTGTCTAGCAGTTGTCCTGTGAGCTAATCCGGAGAGACAGGCAAGCTATCTGTAATGAAAGGCAGTGTGTGAGCTGCAGCAGCCGTTTGAGTACACAGAGGAGCTGGGAGTGATGTCACAGGCCAGGCTGCAGTGCAGAGAGTAGAGATCTGTGAGCAGGCAAAACCAAACAATATCCAGAATTGGAGTTATGTGACAATCTTTCAGAGGAGACTCAGGAGAGATGCTGCAATGTCACAGAATACTAGAGATTCAGATATCCAGGTAAGTGTAATACAAAGAGGAATCCCCACTTAGACAGCAAGGAATGGCTGGGTCAATATCAAACAGCATACACAAAGGTACTGAATTACATTACCAAGCAAAGGGTAACACTAGGTGGAGCCTTAAATACTGCTGTGGTAATTAGAATTTAAAGACACAGTGAAATATATGATGACAACCCTGACATTGGGAGAAAGGTTCTTCAAGCAGTGGTGCCTTCCATTTAGGTTCCTGTCTTGTCCCTCCCTTTCATCCGTGTCCTATAGCTTTGGTATTGTATCCCATAAGTAAGGATGAAATCCGTGGACTCGTCGTATCTTGTAAAAGAAAAGGAAATTTATGCTTACCTGATAAATTTATTTCTTTTACGATATGACGAGTCCACGACCCACCCTGTCGTTTTCTAAGACAGGTTTTTATTTTTGTTAAACTTCAGTCACCTCTGCACCTTGGCTTTTCCTTTCTCTTCCTAACTTCGGTCGAATGACGAGTGGGAGGGAAGGGAGGAGCTATATATACAGCTCTGCTGTGGTGCTCTTTGCCTCCTCCTGCTGACCAGGAGGCGATATCCCATAAGTAAGGATGAAATCCGTGGACTCGTTGTATCGTAAAAGAAATAAATTTATCAGATAAGCATAAATTTCCTTTTCGTGGTGATCCAGGGGGAGCAGCAGTGTCATTTGAAAGATCTCCGTCCCCAGATGCCACAGTCCAAAAAGTGGCGTGATTCGTTACTGGGGACCGGAGTTACAGCCTGGTAAAAATTGGGGGGTAGGGGTGTCCGAAAACCCTCAGTTCCCAAAGTAGCTCCCCTCCGGCAATTCCACCACCTCTTGTCCTCCATAGGAGCTACCCATCCCCAAAAGAGCAGAGCTCTGGGACAAAGGGCCACTGAAGCGACCAGGGTTAAAGGTAGCAGGTGTCCTGCTGTTCTGTGGCCGACCGGGAGTTCCAGGGGCTTGGCCAGCCTTAGAGGGGTTAGGTGGGTGTCCGTTGTCAGGCGGCTGACCGGGAGTTCCAGGAGCCCGGCCAGCCTAGGAGGGTTTTTCCGGTTAGAGGCCAGCTCTTCTCTGACAAAGTACTGGTGACAAAAACAAGCAACCAAAAGCTTCTAGAGATCGCAGTTGCTCTGAGGAGCCCAATACCACTGAGAAACAGGGGTGATGTAATTAGGGGATGGGCGTTAGCCTTGGGGGTCTGGTATCCAATACAATTTTTATAACTGTTGGTTATGCAAAACTGAGGAATGGGTAATAAAGGCATTATCTATCTTTTTAAACAACAACAATTCTGGTGTTGACTCTCCCTTTAAGACTGTTAGTCTCGCTGAGGTTTTTCCTATTACTGATGCTGTATCTGACATGATTTCGAGGGAATGGTCAAAGCCAGGTAATGCATTTACTCCTGCAAGGTTTAAAAATGTTATATCCATTTACATGCTGCTATTATTGATATGCGGGAAACAGTTACTAAGGTTAATGGGGCCCTTTCCCTTTCTGGCTAAACTTACTACTATTCCTTGGAAGACATTACTTCTTTTAAAGACCCTTTAGAAAGAAAGTTAGTCTTTTTATAGAAGGGCATTTTTCACAAGCAGGGTATTTGCTCAGGCCAGCTATTTCTATTGCTGACATGGCTGCTGCTTCAACTTACTGGTTGTCTAGTCTTTTTACTCAAAAGTGTAAATTATTTTATTTGTGAAGCTGTGCTTTGATATTATGAAGATTAATGTCAAAAATATGCAGTTCTTGCCAAGAGAGCCTTAAATCCTAGTCTGGTGATATGGTGTCAAAATCCGGATTCTTTTTCCTTTCTGGGAAAATAATTGCTTGATTATATTATCTCTACTGTTACTGGAGGTAAAGGGGCTTTTCTTCCTCAGGACAAAGAGTCCAGAGGGAAATATAAAGCTTCTAATCATTTTTGTTCTTTTTGTCAGAATACATCAACAGAAGGGACTAGTAGTCCACCCGGCACCCCTTGTGCCTCATGACGGCGTCTATACAAATGTTGTAATGCAAGGGCCATGCTTGGGCGTAAACATGGTTGCTAATGAGGGTGTGCATTGTCTGTCTGGTGTTTTAAGGCTGCAGGTGAGAGGTTGTGCTGTTTGTGATTGGTTTGACACACTTACAGAGGGAGGATACTGTTTGGAATAAATAAGTGCCCAGGAAAGGATTAACTGTTAGAGATGTGCAGCTGATATTTATGTTATTGCGCATTTGTTAGGTGTTTGTTAGGCCTTCCAGGGAGTTACAGTGCTTTTTTACACTGCGCAAGGGTTGCTGTTCCTGCCTATGTATAGCAAGATGAAATTGGGGTAAAATATCTCCATTCTGCGCGAGTAAGTCCTTGCACTACATATGTGATACCGACTTGCGACGCCAGTTCTATGTTAGTCTATGGGACTAAAAATTGTTGGTGAAGTGTAAAATCTACACTAGTAACTTGTATACTGTGCTGTATATGTGATTGCTCGATTAGACTAAAAATTGACAATGCTGGGTTTTGCACCCATCGCCACATACTGTATGTAATCAAGCCCTATGTAGTTTTTGCTTTTCTTCTTATTGTATACATGAAAAGTTCAATAAAAAAAATGGAAATTCTGAAATCAATAATATATTCATACAATATATTATTTGAAGGGGTATTTTAAATTCAGACAAGCAGTTTTAAAGTTTCACTGGGAACTTAAAGGGACAGTAAAGACTTTAAAATATTAATATAAAATGTTTAATTATGTGTAGTAAAATAACTTTTAAATATACTTTTATTATTTATTTTGTCCACTAATCCTGTAATTTAAGTCTGATAATTAAGTTTTCAATTCTTACAACTGGAAGGGCAAGCCTAACCCTTCACATATCTGTCCCTAATTGGCTTCAACAGAGATAATAAGATAAGGAACTGCTAAACAATTTTGATTGTGCAAACAAATTGAACATGGCTTGCAGTGTCTACTACAACAAACTTGTCCTGATTGGCTCTTCCAGTTAAGTCAAGTGGTGGGTGGAGTTTGGATATTAAAAAACATAGGGCGAGATTACAAGTGAGGCGCAACAGACTTTGCGCTAGCACAATGGCGATTTTGCAATCCATTTTTCGTTAGCCAAGTTTTGCCGTGTGTGTGCATGTGTTCCCCCATAGAAATCAATGGAGAAAAAAAACTTAACACCCTACTCGGGAAAACAACAATAAATTTAAAAAATATATATTTTTTTTATTTATTGTAATAGTTTTTTTGGTTTTTTTTTAGTAATGTTTTTTTTGGGGGGGTTTTAGGGTAAGCTTAGTTTTTAATTTAATTTTACATGTTTTTTTTCTTTGTTTTTTTTAAGGTAGTTTTTATTAAATTTTTAGGTATTTTAATTGGAGTTAAAGGGACATTAAACCCCAAAAAAATCTTTCATGATTCCGATAGAGGATACAATTTTTAAAAAGTTTCCAATTTACTTCTATTATCATTTTTTTTTCATTCTCATGTTATTCTTTGTTGAAGAGATACCTAGGTAGGTAGCGTGCACAAGCCTGAAGCACTACAGGACAGGAAATAGTGCTGCCATCTAGTGCCCCTGCTAATGTATAACATTGTTGCAAAACTGCTGCTATATAGTGCTGCAGACACGTGCACACTCTTGAGCTTACATTTCTGTTTTTCCACAAAGGATGACAAGAAAACTAAGAAAATTTGATAATAGAAGTAAATTAGAAAGTTTTTTAAAATGTTATGTTCTATCTAAATCATAAAAGAAAAAAAATGGGTTTATGTCCCTTTAAGTTAGGGGGTTCAGTTGGTTGAATTGGGGTATAGGGGCTAATAGTTTATTTTTATTGTTTGCGTTGTGGGGGATGGCAGTTTAGGGGTTAAAAGTTTATTTTGTTTGATGTGAGGGGATGGCAGTTTAGGGCTTAACAGTTTATTTAAATTGTTTGCGTTATGGGGGATGGCAGTTTAGCGGTTAATACTTTTAGTTACGGTTGGCAATGTGCAGGGATAGCGGATTAGGGGTTATTAGGCTAGGTGCTTATGGTAGGGTGTTTTCTTTCATGTAATTAGCAAGAGTCCATGAGCTAGTGACGTATGGGATATACATTCCTACTAGGAGGGGCAAAGTTTCCCAAATCTCAAAATGCCTATAAATACACCCCTCACCACACCCACAAATCAGTTTTACAAACTTTGCCTCCCATGGAGGTGGTGAAGTAAGTTTGTGCTAGATTCTTCGTTGATATGCGCTTCGCAGCAGGCTGGAGCCCGATTTTCCTCTCAGAGTGCAGTGAATGTCAGAGGGATGTGAAGAGAGTATTGCCTATTTGAATACCATGGTCTCCTTCTACAGGATCTATTTCATAGGTTCTCTGTTATCGGTCGTAGAGATTCATCTCCTACCTCCCTTTTCAGATCGACGATATACTCTTATATACCATTACCTCTACTGATTCTCGTTTCAGTACTGGTTTGGCTGTCTACTATATGTAGATGAGTGTCTTAGGGTAAGTAAGTCTTATTTTTTATGACACTCTAAGCTATGGTTGGGCACTTTATATGTAAAGTTCTAAATATATGTGTTTAAACTTATATTTGCCTTGATTCAGGATAATCAGTATTCCTTATTTCAGACAGTCAGTTTCATTATTTGGCATAATGCATATGAAATATTTTTTCTTACCTTAAAAGAATTTTTTCAATTGACTTTTTTTCCCTGTGGGCTGTTAGGCTCGCGGGGGCTGAAAATGTTTCCATTTATTGCGTCATTTTTGGCGCAGACTTTTTTGGCGCAAAAAATGTTGTCATTTCCGGCGCCCTAATTGACGCCGGAAGTTTGCGTATGGTTGCGTCATATTTGACGTTCAGATGTTTTTTTGCGCCAAAATTGTGGGCGTCGTTTTTTCGGCATCACAGGATGTGGCATCATACTTGGCGCCAAAAAATATGGGCGTTGTACTTGGCGCCAATAATGTGGGCGTCATTTTTGGCGCCAAAAAATGTGGGCGTCATTCTTGTCTCCACCTTTTTTTCACATTATTTCAGTCTCATTTTTCATTGCTTCTGGTTGCTAGAGGTTTGTTCATTTGGCATTTTTTCCCATTCCTGAAACTGTCATTTAAGGAATTTGATATTTTTGCTTTATATGTTGTTTTTTCTATTACATATTGCAAGATGTCTCAACATGACCCTGGATCAGAATCTACTTCTGGAAAGACACTGCCTGATGCTGGTTCTACCAAAGTTAAGTGCATCTGTTGTAAACTTTTGGTAACTGTTCCTCCGGCTGTTGTTTGTGATAACTGTCATGATAAACTTTCTAATGCAGATTGTATTTCCATTAGTAATATTCCATTACCTTTTGTTGCTCCTTCAACATCTAATGTTCAGGATGTCCCTGTTAATGTAAAAGAATTTGTTTCTAAATCTATTAGGAAGGCCCTGTCTGTTATTCCTCCTTCCAGTAAGCGTAAAAGGTCTTTTAAAACTTCTCATATTTCAGATGAATTTTTAAGTGACCGTCATCATTCTGACTTATCTGTTTCTGATGAGGATCTATCTGGTTCAGAAGATTCTGCCTCAGATATTGACACTGATAAATCTTCATATTTATTTAAGATGGAGTTTATTCGTTCTTTACTTAAAGAAGTGTTAGTTGCATTAGATATGGAGGAGTCTAGTCCTCTTGATACTAAATCTACTAAGCGTTTAAATTCGGTTTTCAAACCTCATGTAGTTATTCCTGAAGTTTTTCCAGTTCCTGATGCTATTTCAGAAGTAATTTCTAGGGAATGGAATAGTCTGGGTACTTCATTTACTCCTTCTCAAAGGTTTAAGAAATTGTACCCTGTGCCATCTGATAGATTAGAATTTTGGGATAAAATCCCTAAAGTTGATGGGGCTATTTCTACTCTTGCTAAACGTACTACTATTCCTACGGTGGATAGTACTTCCTTTAAGGATCATTTAGACAGGAAGATTGAATCCTTTCTAAGGAGAGCTTATTTATGTTCACGTAATCTTCTTAGACCTGCTATTTCTTTGGCTGATGTTGCTGCAGCTTCCACTTTCTGGTTGGAGGCTTTAGCGCAACAAGTGTCAGACCATAATGCTTATAGCATTGTTAAACTTCTTCAACATGCTAATAACTTTATCTGTGATGCAATTTTTGATATCATTAGAATTGATGTCAGATATGTCTTTAGCTATCTTAGCTAGAAGAGCTTTATGGCTTAAATCTTGGAATGCAGATATGACTTCTAAGTCAACTTTGCTTTCTCTTTCTTTCCAAGGTAATAAATTATTTGGTTCACAGTTGGATTCTATTATTTCAACTGTTACTGGGGAGAAAGGAACCTTTTTGCCTCAGGACAAAAAATCTAAAGGTAAATACAGGGCTACTAATCGTTTTCGTTCCTTTCGTCAGAATAAAGAACAGAAGCCTGACCCTTCCCCTAAAGGAACGGTTTCAGTTTGGAAACCTTCTCCAGTCTGGAATAAATGCAAGCCTTTTAGAAAGTCAAAACCAGCTCCTAAATCCGCATGAAGGTGCAGCCCTCATTCCAGCACAGCTGGTAGGGGGCAGGTTACGATTTTTCAAAGATATTTGGATCAATTCGATTCACAGTCTTTGGATTCAGAACATTGTTTCTCAAGGATACAGAATAGGTTTCAATATAAGACCTCCTGTGAGAAGATTTTTTCTCTCTCGCATTCCAGTAAACCCAGTGAAGGCTCAGGCATTTCTGAAATGTGTTTCAGATCTATAGTTGGCTGGGGTAATTGTACCAGTTCCAGTTCTGGAACGGGGTCTGGGGTTTTACTCAAATCTATTCATTGTACCAAAGAAGGAGAATTCCTTCAGACCAGTTCTGGATCTAAAAATATTGAATCGTTATGTAAGAATACCAACATTCAAAATGGTGACTATAAGGACTATTCTGCCTTTTGTTCAGCAAGGGCATTATATGTCCACAATAGATTTACAGGATGCATATCTTCATATTCCAATTCATCCAGATCACTATCAGTTTCTGAGATTCTCATTACCAGCATTACCAGTTTGTTGCCCTTCCGTTTGGCCTAGCAACAGCTCCAAGGATCTTTTCAAAGGTTCTCGGTGCCCTTCTCTCTCTCATCAGAGAACAGGGTATTGCGGTATTTCCTTTTTTGGACGATATCTTGGTACTTGCTCAGTCTTTACATTCTTCAGAATCTCATACGAATTAACTTGTGTTGTTTCTTCAAAAACATGGTTGGAGGATCAATTTACCAAAGAGTTCTTTGATTCCTCAGACAAAGGTAACATTTTTGGGCTTTCAAATAGATTCAGTGTCCATGACTTTGTCTCTAACAGAAAAGAGACGTCTGACGTTGGTTTCAGCTTGTCAAAACCTTCAGTCTGTCATTCCCTTCGGTAGCTTTTTGCATGGAAATTCTAGGTCTCATGACTGCTGCATCGGACGCGATCCCCTTTGCTCGTTTTCACATGAGACCTCTTCAGCTTTGTATGCTGAACCAGTGGTGCAGGGATTATACAAGGATATCTCAAATAATATCCTTAAATCCCAATGTTCGATCTTCTCTAACTTGGTGGTTGGATCACCATCGTTTAATTCAAGGGGCCTCTTTTGTTCGTCCAACCTGGACTGTGATCTCAACAGATGCGAGTCTTTCAGGTTGGGGAGCTGTATGGGGATCTCTGACAGCGCAGGGGGTTTGGGAATCTCAGGAGGCGAGATTACCAATCAACATTTTGGAACTCCGTGCGATTTTCAGAGCTCTTCAGTTCTGGCCTCTTCTGAAGAGGGAATCGTTTATTTGTTTTCAGACGGACAATGTCACAACCGTGGCGTATGTCAATCATCAAGGTGGGACTTACAGTCCTCAAGCTATGAAAAAGTATCTCGGATACTTGTATGGGCAGAATCCAGCTCTTGCCTAATTTCTGCGGTTCACATCCCAGGTGTAGACAATTGGGAAGCGGATTATCTCAGTCGCCAAACGTTACATCCGGGCAAATGGTCTCTTCACCCAGAGATATTTCTTCAGATTGTTCAAATCTGGGGACTTCCAGAAATAGATCTGATGGCCTCTCATCTAAGCAAGAAGCTTCCCAGATATCTGTCCAGATCCAGGGATCCTCAGGCGGAAGCAGTGGACGCATTGTCGCTTCCTTGGAATTATCATCCTGCCTATATCTTTCCGCCTCTAGTTCTTCTTCCAAGAGTGATTTCCAAAATTCTAATGGAACGTTCGTTTGTACTGCTGGTGGCTCCAGCATGGCCTCACAGGTTTTGGTATGCGGATCTCATTCGGATGGCCAGTTGCCAACCTTGGACACTTCCGTTAAGACCAGACCTTCTATCTCAAGGCCCATTTTTCCATCAGGATCTCAAATCATTAAATTTGAAGGTATGGAAATTGAACGCTTGATTCTTAGTCATAGAGGTTTCTCTGACTCAGTAATTAATACTATGTTACAGGCTCATAAATCTGTGTCTAGGAAGATTTATTATCGAGTCTGGAAGACTTACATTTCTTGGTGTTCTTCTCATAAGTTCTCCTGGCATTCTTTTAGAATTCCTAGAATTTTACAGTTTCTTCAGGATGGTTTGGATAAAGGTTTATCTGCAAGTTCTTTGAAAGGACAGATCTCTGCTCTTTCTGTTCTTTTTCACAGAAAGATTGCTAATCTTCCTTATATTCATTGTTTTGTACAGGCTTTGGTTCGTATCAAGCCTGTCATTAAGTCAATCTCTCCTCCTTGGAGTCTTAATTTGGTTCTGAGGGCTTTACAGGCTCCTCCATTTGAACCTATGCATTCTCTGGATATTAAATTACTTTCTTGGAAAGTTTTGTTCCTTTTGGCCATCTCTTCTGCTAGAAGAGTTTCTGAGTTATCTGCTCTTTCTTGTGAATCTCCTTTTCTGATTTTTCATCAGGATAAGGCGGTGTTGCGGACTTCATTTCAATTTTTACCTAAGGTTGTGAATTCTAACAACATTAGTAGGGAAATTGTTGTCCCTTCATTGTGCCCTGATCCTAAGAATTCGAAGGAGAGATCTTTACATTCTTTGGATGTAGTAAGAGCTTTGAAATATTATGTTGAAGCTACTAAATATTTTAGAAAGACTTCTAGTCTATTTGTTATCTTTTCTGGTTCCAGAAAAGGTCAGAAAGCTTCTGCCATTTCTTTGGCGTCTTGGTTAAAGTCTTTGATTCATCATGCTTATGTGGAGTCGGGTAAGTTCCCGCCTCAAAGGATTACGGCTCATTCTACTAGGTCAGTTTCTACTTCCTGGGCTTTTAGGAATGAAGCTTCTGTTGATCAGATTTGCAAAGCAGCAACTTGGTCTTCTTTGCATACTTTTACTAAATTCTACCATTTTGATGTTTTCTCTTCTTCTGAAGCAGTTTTTGGTAGAAAAGTACTTCAGGCAGCTGTTTCAGTTTGATTCTTCTGCTTATAATTTCAGTTTTTTTCATTATTAAGATTAAAACTTTTGATTTGGGTTGTGGATTATTTTTTCAGCGGAATTGGCTGTCTTTATTTTATCCCTCCCTCTCTAGTGACTCTTGCGTGGAAGTTCCACATCTTGGGTATCTATCCCATACGTCACTAGCTCATGGACTCTTGCTAGTTACATGAAAGAAAACATAATTTATGTAAGAACTTACCTGATAAATTCATTTCTTTCATATTAGCAAGAGTCCATGAGACCCACCCTTTTTGTGGTGGTTATGATTTTTTTGTATAAAGCACAATTATTCCAAATTCCTTATTTCTTTCATGTAATTAGCAAGAGTCCATGAGCTAGTGACGTATGGGATATACATTCCTACCAGGAGGGGCAAAGTTTCCCAAACCTCAAAATGCCTATAAATACACCCCTCACCACACCCACAAATCAGTTTTTACAAACTTTGCCTCCTATGGAGGTGGTGAAGTAAGTTTGTGCTAGATTCTACGTTGATATGCGCTCCGCAACAGGTTGGAGCCCGGTTTTCCTCTCAGCGTGCAGTGAATGTCAGAGGGATGTGAGGAGAGTATTGCCTATTTGAATGCAATGATCTCCTTCTACGGGGTCTATTTCATAGGTTCTCTGTTATCGGTCGTAGAGATTCATCTCTTACCTCCCTTTTCAGATCAACGATATACTCTTATATATATACCATTACCTCTGCTGATTTTCGTTTCAGTACTGGTTTGGCTTTCTACAACATGTAGACGAGTGTCCTGGGGTAAGTAAGTCTTATTTTCTGTGACACTCTAAGCTATGGTTGGGCGCTTTTTTTATAAAGTTCTAAATATATGTATTCAAACATTTATTTGCCTTGACTCAGGATGTTCAACATTCCTTATTTTCAGACAGTCAGTTTCATATTTGGGATGATGCATTTGAATCAATGCATCATCCCAAATATGAAAATGCTTCATTTTATTGCGTCATTCTTGGCGCAGACTTTTTTGGCGCAAAAAATCTTTTCTGTTTCCGGCGTCATATGTGTCGCCGGAAGTTGCGTCATTTTTTGACGTTCTTTTGCGGCAAAAATGTCGGCGTTCCGGATGTGTCGTAATTTTTGGCGCCAAAAGCATTTAGGCGCCAAATAATGTGGGCGTCTTATTTGGCGCTAAAAAAATATGGGCGTCGCTTTTGTCTCCACATTATTTAAGTCTCATTTTTCATTGCTTCTGGTTGCTAGAAGCTTGTTCTTTGGCATTTTTTCCCATTCCTGAAACTGTCACTTAAGGAATTTGATCAATTTTGCTTTATATGTTGTTTTTTCTCTTACATATTGCAAGATGTCTCATGTTGCATCTGAGCCAGAAGATACTTCAGGAAAATCGCTGCCTGGTGCTGGAACTACCAAAGCTAAGTGTATCTGCTGCAGTGGCGTCACTAGGGTTGGTGTCACCCGGTGCGGTAAGTTATGGTGTCACCCCCCCCCCCCCCCAGAAAGCAGACACACACAAAAACACAGGCAAACACACATACAAACACTCAGACACACTTAAAACATACTCAGATGCACACACAAACACTCGGAAACACACTCAGACACACACACACACAAAAACACTCAGACACACACACACACAAAAACACACACACACAAAAACACTGATACACACACACACAAAAACTCAGACACACACATACAAAATATGTAAACTGCACTGCATTAATTATAAAGCTCATGTCTAGAGCTGCTCCCTGGCTCAGCAGAGCATCAAATGAAAGATAAACAGAGCACTCTAAAAATAAATCACTAAAGAAAAGTTTTAGGTGCAAACTATGAAAATTCTGCTCTCTGACTCTGTTCCAAGTCTGTCAGTGCACAGCCACGGGCCGCGTGCCTACCGCTTCTTATGGCCAATCAGCTCTGCACTCTGCCCACCCCCAGACCCCCGCCCGCCCTCCTACCTGTTCAGTGTGCACTTAGTGTACCGTAACCGTAATGGTCTGGTGGGCATCATATGTGGCTGCTTCACTTTAAAGACAGTGTCAAACAGTCATGCGGTCAGGTGCCAGGTATCCCCTCATGATTTGCCAGTTCCCGTTTAGAGAGACAGCACAGCAGTGAGTGACTCCACTGCTCCACATGTCACTGAGCAGTGAGCACAGATAGGCAGGCAGGTTTAGGCTAGGAGCAGCCGGGAAAACTATTTGTTGAAATTGCAGCACTGGCTCAAGGGGCAAAAAAATTGTGTGTCTACATCTTCCCCAGTCCCACCAATGTTCACAAATGCCAGCCCCTCTAATAAAAAAAAAATCTATGCATCTCAACATTGTATTTCTTTGAATTTCAATAAAATTAAAAAAAAAAAAAAAAAAAAAAATTTTTTTTTTTTTTTTTTTTTGGTGTCACCCCCTGGTGGGTGTCACCCGGGTGCGGCCCGCCCCCCCCGCCCCCCCCTAGTGACGCCACTGATCTGCTGTAAACTTTTGGTAGCTGTTCCTCCAGCTGTTGTTTGTATTAAATGTCATGACAAACTTGTTAATGCAGAAAATATTTCCTTTAGTAAAATACCATTACCTGTTGCAGTTCCATCAACATCTAATGTTCAGAGTGTTCCTGATAACATAAGAGATTTTGTTTCTGAATCTATTACGAAGGCTATGTCTGTTATTCCTCCTTCTAGTAAACATAAAAAATCTTTTAAAACTTCTCTTTATCCAGATGAATTTTTAAATGAACATCATCATTCTGATTCTAATGATTCTTCTGGTTCAGAGGATTCTGTTTCAGAGGTTGATGCTGATAAATCTTCATATTTATTTAAAATGGAATTTATTCGTTCTTTACTTAAAGAAGTCCTAATTGCATTAGAAATTGAGGATTCTGGTCCTCTTGATACTAAATCTAAACGTTTAGACAAGGTCTTTAAATCTCCTGTAGTTATTCCAGAAGTTTTTCCTGTTCCTGGTGCTATTTCTGAAGTAATTTCCAGGGAATGGAATAAATTGGGTAATTAATTTACTCCTTCTAAACGTTTTAAGCAATTATATCCTGTGCCGTCTGACAGATTAGAGTTTTGGGACAAAATCCCTAAAGTTGATGGGGCTATCTCTACCCTTGCTAAACGTACTACTATTCCTACGGCAGATGGTACTTCCTTTAAGGATCCTTTAGATAGGAAAATTGAATCCTTTCTAAGAAAAGCTTATTTGTGTTCAGGTAATCTTCTTAGACCTGCTATATCTTTGGCGGATGTTGCTGCAGCTTCAACTTTTTGGTTGGAAACTTTAGCGCAACAAGTAACAGATCATGATTCTCATAACATTATTATTCTTCTTCAACATGCTAATAATTTTATCTGTGATGCCATTTTTGATATTATCAGAGTTGATGTCAGGTTTATGTCTCTAGCTATTTTAGCTAGAAGACCTTTATGGCTTAAAACTTGGAATGCTGATATGTCTTCTAAATCGACTCTACTTTCCCTTTCTTTCCAGGGTAATAAATTATTTGGTTCTCAGTTGGATTCTATTATCTCAACTGTTACTGGTGGGAAAGGAACTTTTTTACCACAGGATAAAAAATCTAAGGGTAAAAACAGGGCTAATAATCATTTTCGTTCCTTTCGTTTCAACAAAGAACAAAAGCCTGATCCTTCATCCTCAGGAGCAGTTTCAGTTTGGAAACCATCTCCAGTCTGGAATAAATCCAAGCCTTCTAGAAAAGCAAAGCCAGCTTCTAAGTCCACATGAAGGTGCGGCCCTCATTCCAGCTCAGCTGGTAGGGGGCAGATTACGTTTTTTCAAAGAAATTTGGATCAATTCTGTTCACAATCTTTGGATTCAGAACATTATTTCAGAAGGGTACAGAATTGGTTTCAAGATAAGACCTCCTGCAAAGAGATTCTTTCTTTCCCGTGTCCCAGTAAACCCAGCGAAAGCTCTAGCATTTCTGAAATGTGTTTCAGATCTAGAGTTGGCTGGAGTAATTATGCCAGTTCCAGTTCTGGAACAGGGGCTGGGGTTTTATTCGAATCTCTTCATTGTACCAAAGAAGGAGAATTCCTTCAGACCAGTTCTGGATCTAAAAATATTGAATCGTTATGTAAGGATACCAACATTCAAAATGGTAACTGTAAGGACTATCCTGCCTTTTGTTCAGCAAGGGCATTATATGTCTACAATAGATTTACAGGATGCATATCTGCATATTCCGATTCATCCAGCTCACTATCAGTTTCTGAGATTCTCTTTCCTAGACAAGCATTACCAGTTTGTGGCTCTGCCGTTTGGCCTAGCAACAGCTCCAAGAATTTTTACAAAGGTTCTCGGTGCCCTTCTATCTGTAATCAGAGAACAGGGTATTGTGGTATTTCCTTATTTGGACGATATCTTGGTACTTGCTCAGTCTTCACATTTAGCAGAATTTCATACGAATCGACTTTTGTTGTTTCTTCAAAATCATGGTTGGAGGATCAATTCACTAAAAAGTTAATTGATTCCTCAGACAAGGGTAACCTTTTTGGGTTTCCAGATAGATTCAGTGTCCATGACTCTGTCTTTGACAGACAAGAGACGTCTAAAATTGATTTCAGCTTGTCGAAACCTTCAGTCACAATCATTCCCTTCGGTAGCCTTATGCATGAAAATTCTAGGTCTTATGACTGCTGCATCGGACGCGATCCCCTTTTCTCGTTTTCACATGTGACCTCTTCAGCTCTGTATGCTGAACCAATGGTGCAGGGATTACACAAAGATATCTCAATTAATATCTTTAAAACCGATTGTACAACATTCTCTGACGTGGTGGACAGATCACCATCGTTTAGTTCAGGGGGCTTCTTTTGTTCTTCCAACCTGGACTGTAATTTCAACAGATGCAAGTCTTACAGGTTGGGGAGCTGTGTGGGGGTCTCTGACAGCACAAGGGGTTTGGGAATCTCAGGAGGTGAGATTACCGATCAATATTTTGGAACTCCGTGCAATTTTCAGAGCTCTTCAGTCTTGGCCTCTTCTGAAGAGAGAATCGTTCATTTGTTTTCAGACAGACAATGTCACAACTGTGGCATACATCAATCATCAAGGAGGGACTCACAGTCCTCTGGCTATGAAAGAAGTATCTCGAATTCTGGTTTGGGCGGAATCCAGCTCCTGTCTAATCTCTGCGGTTCATATTCCAGGAATAGACAATTGGGAAGCGGATTATCTCAGTCGCCAAACGTTGCATCCGGGCGAATGGTCTCTTCACCCAGAGGTATTTCTTCAGATTGTTCAAATGTGGGAACTTCCAGAAATAGATCTGATGGCTTCTCATCTAAACAAGAAACTTCCCAGGTATCTGTCCAGATCCCGGGATCCTCAGGCGGAGGCAGTGGATGCATTATCACTTCCTTGGAAGTATCATCCTGCCTATATCTTTCCGCCTCTAGTTCTTCTTCCAAGAGTAATCTCCAAGATTCTGAAGGAATGCTCGTTTGTTCTGCTGGTAGCTCCAGCATGGCCTCACAGTTTTTGGTATGCGGATCTTGTCCGGATGGCCTCTTGCCAACCGTGGACTCTTCCGTTAAGACCAGACCTTCTGTCGCAAGGTCCTTTTTTCCATCAGGATCTCAAATCCTTAAATTTAAAGGTATGGAGATTGAACGCTTGATTCTTGGTCAAAGAGGTTTCTCTGACTCTGTGATTAATACTATGTTACAGGCTCGTAAATCTGTATCTAGAGAGATATGTTATAGAGTCTGGAAGACTTATATTTCTTGGTGTCTTTCTCATCATTTTTCCTGGCATTCTTTTAGAATTCCGAGAATTTTACAGTTTCTTCAGGATGGTTTAGATAAAGGTTTGTCTGCAAGTTCCTTGAAAGGTCAAATCTCTGCTCTTTCTGTTCTTTTTCACAGAAAGATTGCTAATCTTCCTGATATTCATTGTTTTGTACAAGCCTTGGTTCATATAAAACCTGTCATTAAGTCAATTTCTCCTCCTTGGAGTTTGAATTTGGTTCTGGGGGCTCTTCAAGCTCCTCTGTTTGAACCTATGCATTCATTGGACATTAAATTACTTTCTTGGAAAGTTTTGTTCCTTTTGGCCATCTCTTCTGCCAGAAGAGTCTCTGAATTGTCTGCTCTTTCTTGTGAGTCTCCTTTTCTGATTTTTCATCAGGATAAGGCAGTGTTGCGAACTTCTTTTGAATTTTTACCTAAGGTTGTGAATTCCAACAACATTAGTAGAGAAATTGTAGTTCCTTCATTATGCCCTAATCCTAAGAATTCTAAGGAGAAATCATTGCATTCTTTGGATGTTGTTAGAGCTTTGAAATATTATGTTGAAGCTACTAAGAATTTCCGAAAGACTTCTAGTCTATTTGTCATCTTTTCCGGTTCTAGAAAAGGCCAGAAAGCTTCTGCCATTTCTTTGGCATCTTGGTTGAAATCTTTAATTCATCATGCCTATGTTGAGTCGGGTAAAACTCTGTCTCAGAGGATTACAGCTCATTCGACTAGGTCAGTTTCTACTTCCTGGGCGTTTAGGAATGAAGCTTCGGTTGATCAGATTTGCAAAGCAGCAACTTGGTCTTCTTTGCATACTTTTACTAAATTCTACCATTTTGATGTGTTTTCTTCTTCTGAAGCAGTTTTTGGTAGAAAAGTACTTCAGGCAGCTGTTTCAGTTTGAATCTTCTGCTTATGTTTTCATTTAAACTTTATTTTGGGTGTGGATTATTTTCAGCAGGAATTGGCTGTCTTTATTTTATCCCTCCCTCTCTAGTGACTCTTGCGTGGAAAGATCCACATCTTGGGTAGTCATTATCCCATACGTCACTAGTTCATGGACTCTTGCTAATTACATGAAAGAAAACATAATTTATGTAAGAACTTACCTGATAAATTAATTTCTTTCATATTGGCAAGAGTCCATAAGGCCCACCCTTTTTTGTGGTGGTTATGATTTTTTTGTATAAAGCACAATTATTCCAATTCCTTATTTTTTATGCTTTCACACGTTTTTCTTATCACCCCACTTCTTGGCTATTTGTTAAACTGAATTGTGGGTGTGGTGAGGGGGGTGTATTTATAGGCATTTTGAGGTTTGGGAAACTTTGCCCCTCCTGGTAGGAATGTATATCCCATACGTCACTAGCTCATGGACTCTTGCTAATATGAAAGAAATGATTTTATCAGGTAAGTTCTTACATAAATTATGTTTTTTGTCATTTTTTTTTCTCTATTGATTTCTATGGGGGGAACACATGCACACACACGCTAAAACTCCGCTAGCGATGTTTGCGCTTCTCGGGCTACAGCTAGTGAAAAAACATTTATTTTTTTCAACTTGTTTTACAAGCGGATCCCGAGAAGTGCAAAAAGCATTTCGCTAGCTGAAAAAAACAATTTGCTGCTCGACTTGTAAGAGCACATCTTCATTATAACTGATTAATTAAACTCCCTCTAAAATATGACTAACATTCCGGATCTGTTTTTATAAAGGGGAGAGTTTACCATCACTTTAAGCATTTTATATTAGTGTTCACTGACCCTTTAAGGCCATTGCAGTGTATATTTGCCTTTGGACTCTAGATAACCCCTCTCCTCCAGTAACCAATGTATGCAGTAAAATAATAATGCCAAAGAAACTCTGAATTAAAGTGAAGTTAGCCTGGATTCAAGCTGGGAACAAATACAGCTAGCTATTGCAACAGTCAGGCTTTATCTAAGAGCTTGACTGTCAGATACACTATATGGCCAAAATAATGTGAGCACGCCTACTTATTATTGAGTAACAGGGGCATAGAATCTAGCACATAGCCATGAAATCACCATATACAACATTAACATCCAAGTGACATTAGAATCTGGTTATGGGGCTTCCCTATCCACTGTGGCAAGGGCAGGGGCTGATGCTAAACCTTCCTTTAACACTTTAAATGCTTCCACATTTCCTGCACTCCAAGGAATTTGCCCAACATCCTCCCCTTTCAACAGATCATAGAGAGGTTTTGCTTTTTTCAGCAAACCCTTCATTGAAATCACAAGACAAATTTACCAAGCCTAAGAATTGTCTTAAGGACTGTCTATGTAAAGGTCTGGGCACCTGGAGTATGGCTGTAACTCGTTCTATAGTAGGGCATCTTCTACCCCTTTGGATTGATATTTCAAAAAATGTCACCTTTTGTCTCATTAATTGTACTTTTGAAGTGTTTCACTTGAGGCCAAATTCAGCAATCAAGTTAAACTATTCATTCAACCGCTCCAAATGTTCCTCTACTGTCTGTTTGTAACAAAATATAATCTACATATTGTATGATACTTTCTGGGATTGAAAATGTTTTTAAAGGGACAGTCAAGTCCAAAAAAAACTTCCAGGGTATGTAATTTGAAACAACTTCCAAATTTACTTTTATAACCAATTTTGCTTTGTTCTCTTGGTATTCTTAGTTGAAAGCTAAACCTAGGAGGTTCATATGCTAATTTCTTAGACCTTGAAAACTGCCTCTAATCTGAATGCATTTTGACCACTAGAGGGCATTAGTTCATGTGTTTCATATAGATAACATTGAGCTCATGCTCGTGAAGTGACCTAGGAGTGAGCACTGATTGGCTAAAATGCAAGTCTGTCAAAAGAACTGAAATAAGTGGGCAGTCAGCAGAAGCTTAGATACAAGGTAATTACAGAGGTAAAACGTTTATTATTATAACTGTGTTGGTTTTGCAAAACTGGGGAATGGGTAATAAAGAGATTATCTTTCTTTTTAAACAACAAAAAATCTGGTGTTGACTGTCCCTTTAATACCTCTACTAATGCTTGGTGAAAATATGTGGGGGAGCTGTGAAAGACCTGGGGCAAATAATTGAAACAATATTGAACATTAGCAAAGCAAAAATCAAACTTATATTGGCACTCTGGGGCTAATCTGTCACTCCAAACAACATTACTTATATCCAGAAAAGAATACCACAGGAGTAGAAGTAACTAAATTTGTAACAGGTGAGGTAACTTTATTCACCATGCGAAAATCAGCATTTAACCGCCAAGTATTATTTGCTTTCCTTACCACCCACAAAGAAGAATTATTAGAGGAGGAAAAATTTCTAATTATTCCTTGGCTTTCAAGATGACTAATAATTTGCCTCACAGGTTCAATAGCTTCTGCTGGAAAATAATACTGTCTTTGTGGAGGGGGGTTAGGGCCTACAATATTGATTTCACTGCCTTTTAGTATGCCACAATCATTCTTATGTTGAGCCCATATGTCAGGGAAATCCATGACCAGTCTCTTCAAATCAGGGTGACTTTCAATATCTGGCCACACCCTTTACCCTCTGTGTTTTTGCTCTGCCCAATGGGAATTTGCTTAGTCCACTGATTGCCTAGTGTCATAGTCACATTTGGGATAAGAGATGCTTGGTATTGGGATCCCCCAAGTCCCACAAGAAATGTCTGTCTTGTGCCCTGTGGGGGACTTAATGGTAAGTCTGCCAGAGTCACTGAAGCTCCTGTGTCTGAGAAGTTTTGTGCGATGGCCCTCAATCACACCATAGACACAGGGGCATCCAGAATGATCCCTAAAGGTGTTACATATAGGGACCATGTCATCCAGGGCTTGAGGTAGTCAGTCAGAGCAGGATATCAAAGGAGAATTATTGTCATAATTCTTTTCATGATATCCAAAGCTTAATGCGCTGGGCTATGCAGATTAGCACCAGGCCTAAGCTTTTGAGTGTATTCCTGTCCTGTTGTATCTGGGGGCTTAATCTTGCTATTTTTCCCTACCCAATTCTGATCATAGCTTTCCTTTGGAGGTGCAGAGGGATGTAATCTGTCCTGCCCTCCCTCAGTTCTGAATTCTCTTTAAAAATCTGCAGTCTATTTGTCTGTGCCCATATTTATTGCAATAACATCAAACACCTTTGAAGGGACCTTCTAAATATTTTTGTTTCCCTTCATAAGTGGTTACCACAGCAATCCTGTGTTGTGCAGTGTTCCTTTTTTTTTAGAATGTTTTGCCTAGCCTTTCCTATAATAGATAACACACCCTTTAGTGTATTTTTTTCCTCCGTCATCATTTGTATGCTAGGGTCCAAGTATATGAACTTTTTAATTAAATATTGCAACATATGAGGGGTTTGTTCAGGGGGAACTCTATGGGTCAATCTATATATTTGTTCAAATGTAGCTACAAATATGCATGGGTCATCATTTAATGCTACTTGCATTTCTGCCAGAGAGTGACTGTCTAAATCTCTACTCCCTGTGACTAGTTTACAAATTGCTTTTAATCTGTCCCCATTTATCCTCTGTTAGAAATGGGGTCTCCAGTTGGCAGTCGGTTTGCACCCTGTCCAAATAGGGACCCTCACTCTAGTTAGGATAAGGGAGATACCCGCTCAGATAACCCCTGCTCACCCCCTTGGTAGCTTGGCACGAGCAGCAGGCTTATCTCAGAAGCAATGTGTAAAGCATTTGCACATAACGCACAGTAACACAGTGAAAACACTACAAAAGGGCACCACACCAGTTTTAGAGAAAAAATAGTCAATATTTAACTATTTAAAACAAGACCAAATACGATAAAAATCCAGCATACAGTAATAAAAAACATAATTTATGTAAGAACTTACCTGATAAATTCATTTCTTTCATATTAGCAAGAGTCCATGAGCTAGTGACGTATGGGATATACATTCCTACCAGGAGGGGCAAAGTTTCCCAAACCTCAAAATGCCTATAAATACACCCCTCACCACACCCACAAATCAGTTTAACGAATAGCCAAGAAGTGGGGTGATAAGAAAAAAGTGCGAAGCATAAATATAAGGAATTGGAATAATTGTGCTTTATACAAAAAAATCATAACCACCACAAAAAAGGGTGGGCCTCATGGACTCTTGCTAATATGAAAGAAATGAATTTATCAGGTAAGTTCTTACATAAATTATGTTTCTTTCATGTAATTAGCAAGAGTCCATGAGCTAGTGACGTATGGGATATACATTCCTACCAGGAGGGGCAAAGTTTCCCAAACCTCAAAATGCCTATAAATACACCCCTCACCACACCCACAAATCAGTTTTACAAACTTTGCCTCCTATGGAGGTGGTGAAGTAAGTTTGTGCTAGATTCTACGTTGATATGCGCTCCGCAGCAGGTTGGAGCCCGGTTTTCCTCTCAGCGTGCAGTGAATGTCAGAGGGATGTGAGGAGAGTATTGCCTGTTTGAATTCAATGATCTCCTTCTACGGGGTCTATTTCATGGGTTCTCTGTTATCGGTCGTAGAGATTCATCTCTTACCTCCCTTTTCAGATCGACGATATACTCTTATATATACCATTACCTCTGCTGATTCTCGTTTCAGTACTGGTTTGGCTTTCTACAACATGTAGATGAGTGTCCTGGGGTAAGTAAGTCTTATTTTCTGTGACACTCTAAAGCTATGGTTGGGCACTTTTTTATAAAGTTCTAAATATATGTATTCAAACATTTATTTGCCTTGACTCAGGATGTTCAACATTTCCTTATTTCAGACAGTCAGTTTCATATTTGGGATAATGCATTTGAATATATCATTTTTATCTTACCTTAAAATTTGACTTTTCCCTGTGGGCTGTGGGCTGTAAAATGAAAATGCTTCATTTTATTGCGTCATTCTTGGCGCGGACTTTCTTGGCGCAAAATTTTTTTTTCTATTTCCGGCGTCATACGTGTCGCCGGAAGTTGCGTCATTTTTGACATTTTTCGCACCAAGAATGTCGGCGTTCCGGATGTGGCGTCATTTTTGGAGCTAATAGCATTTAGGCGCCAAATATTGTGGGCGTCAAATTTGTCTCCACTTTATTTAAGTCTCATTATTTGTTGCTTCTGGTTGCTAGAAGCTTGTTCACTGGCATTTTTTCCCATTCCTGAAACTGTCATTTAAGGAATTTGATCAATTTTGCTTTATATGTTGTTTTTTCTATTACATATTGCAAGATGTCCCACGTTGCAACTGAGTCAGAAGATACTACTGGAAAATCGTTGCCTGGTGCTGGAACTACCAAAGCTAAGTGTATCTGCTGTAAACTTTTGGTAGTTGTTCCTCCAGCTGTTGTTTGTATTACATGTCATGACAAACTTGTTAATGCAGAAAATATTTCCTTTAGTAAAGTACCATTACCTGTTGTAGTTCCATCAACATCTAATGTTCAGAGTGTTCCTGATAATATAAGAGATTTTGTTTCTGAATCCATTAAGAAGGCTATGTCTGTTATTCCTCCTTCTGGTAAACATAAAAAGTCTTTTAAAACTTCTCTTTATACAGATGAATTTTTAAATGAACATCATCATTCTGATTCTAATGATTCTTCTGATACAGAGGATTCTGTCTCAGAGGTTGATGCTGATAAATCGTCATATTTATTTAAAATGGAATTTATTCGTTCTTTACTTAAAGAAGTCCTAATTGCATTAGAAATTGAGGATTCTGGTTCTCTTGATACTAAATTTAAACGTTTAGACAAGGTCTTTAGATCTCCTGTGGTTATTCCAGAAGTTTTTCCTGTTCCTGGTGCTATTTCTGAAGTAATTTCCAGAGAATGGAATAATTTGGGTAATTCATTTACTCCTTCTAAACGTTTTAAGCAATTATATCCTGTATCGTCCGACAGATTAGAGTTTTGGGACAAAATCCCTAAAGTTGATGGGGCTATTTCTACCCTTGCTAAACGTACTACTATTCCTACGGCAGATGGTACTTCCTTTAAGGATCCTTTAGATAGGAAAATTGAATCCTTTCTAAGAAAAGCTTATCTGTGTTCAGGTAATCTTCTTAGACCTGCTATATCATTGGCTGATGTTGCTGCAGCTTCAACTTTTTGGTTGGAAACTTTAGCGCAACAAGTAACAGATCATGATTCTCATAATATTATTATTGTTCTTCAACATGCTAATAATTTTATCTGTGATGCCATTTTTGATATTATCAGAGTTGATGTCAGGTTTATGTCTCTAGCTATTTTAGCTAGAAGAGCTTTATGGCTTTAAACTTGGAATGCTGATATGTCTTCTAAATCAACTCTACTTTCCCTTTCTTTCCAGGGTAATAAATTATTTGGTTCTCAGTTGGATTCTATTATCTCAACTGTTACTGGTGGGAAAGGAACTTTTTTACCACAGGATAAAAAATCTAAAGGTAAAAACAGGGCTAATAATCGTTTTCGTTCCTTTCGTTTCAACAAAGAACAAAAGCCTGATCCTTCATCCTCAGGAGCAGTTTCAGTTTGGAAACCATCTCCAGTCTGGAATAAATCCAAGCCTTCTAGAAAAGCAAAGCCAGCTTCTAAGTCCACATGAAGGTGCGGCCCTCATTCCAGCTCAGCTGGTAGGGGGCAGATTACGTTTTTTCAAAGAAATTTGGATCAATTCTGTTCACAATCTTTGGATTCAGAACATTGTTTCAGAAGGGTACAGAATTGGTTTCAAGATAAGAACTCCTGCAAAGAGATTTTTTCTTTCCCGTGTCCCAGTAAACCCAGTGAAAGCTCAAGCATTTCTGAAATGTGTTTCAGATCTAGAGTTGGCTGGAGTAATTATGCCAGTTCCAGTTTTGGAACAGGGGCTGGGGTTTTATTCGAATCTCTTCATTGTACCCAAGAAGGAGAATTCCTTCAGACCAGTTCTGGATCTAAAAATATTGAATCGTTATGTAAGGATACCAACATTCAAAATGGTAACTGTAAGGACTATATTGCCTTTTGTTCAGAAAGGTCATTATATGTCTACAATAGATTTACAGGATGCATATCTGCATATTCCGATTCATCCAGCTCACTATCAGTTCCTGAGATTCTCTTTTCTGGACAAGCATTACCAGTTTGTGGCTCTGCCGTTTGGCCTAGCTACAGCTCCAAGAATTTTTACAAAGGTTCTCGGTGCCCTTCTGTCTGTAATCAGAGAACAGGGTATTGTGGTATTTCCTTATTTGGACGATATCTTGGTACTTGCTCAGTCTTCACATTTAGCAGAATCTCATACTAATCGACTTGTGTTGTTTCTTCAAGATCATTGTTGGAGGATCAATTCACTAAAAAGTTCATTGATTCCTCAGACAAAGGTAACCTTTTTAGGGTTCCAGATAGATTCAGTGTCCATGACTCTATCTTTGACAGACAAGAGACGTCTAAAATTGATTTCAGCTTGTCGAAACCTTCAGTCACAATCATTCCCTTCGGTAGCTTTATGCATGGAAATTCTAGGTCTTATGACTGCTGCATCGGACGCGATCCCCTTTGCTCGTTTTCACATGCGACCTCTTCAGCTCTGTATGCTGAACCAATGGTGCAGGGATTACACAAAGATATCTCAATTAATATCTTTAAAACCGATTGTCCGACATTCTCTAACGTGGTGGACAGATCACCATCGTTTAATTCAGGGGGCTTCTTTTGTTCTTCCGACCTGGACTATAATCTCAACAGATGCAAGTCTTAGAGGTTGGGGAGCTGTGTGGGGGTCTCTGACGGCACAAGGGGTTTGGGAATCTCAGGAGGTGAGATTACCGATCAATATTTTGGAACTACGTGCATTTTTCAGAGCTCTTCAGTCTTGGCCTCTTCTGAAGAGAGAGTCGTTCATTTGTTTTCAGACAGGCAATGTCACAACTGTGGCATACATCAATCATCAAGGAGGGACTCACAGTCCTCTGGCTATGAAAGAAGTATCTCGAATTCTGGTTTGGGCGGAATCCAGCTCCTGTCTAATCTCTGCGGTTCATATCCCAGGTATAGACAATTGGGAAGCGGATTATCTCAGTCGCCAAACGTTGCATCCGGGGCGAATGGTCTCTTCACCCAGAGGTATTTCTTCAGATTGTTCAAATGTGGGAACTCCCAGAAATAGATCTGATGGCTTCTCATCTAAACAAGAAACTTCCCAGGTATTTGTCCAGATCCCGGGATCCTCAGGCGGAGGCAGTGGATGCATTATCACTTCCTTGGAAGTATCATCCTGCCTATATCTTTCCGCCTCTAGTTCTTCTTCCAAGAGTAATCTCCAAGATTCTGAAGGAGTGCTCGTTTGTTCTGCTGGTAGCTCCAGCATGGCCTCACAGGTTTTGGTATGCGGATCTTGTCCGGATGGCCTCTTGCCAGCCATGGACTCTTCCGTTAAGACCAGACTTTCTGTCACAAGGTCCTTTCTTCCATCAGGATCTCAAATCCTTAAATTTAATGGTATGGAGATTGAACGCTTGATTCTTGGTCAAAGAGGTTTCTCTGACTCTGTGATTAATACTATGTTACAGGCTCGTAAATCTGTATCTAGAGAGATATATTATAGAGTCTGGAAGACTTATATTTCTTGGTGTCTTTCTCATCATTTTTCCTGGCATTCTTTTAGAATTCCGAGAATTTTACAGTTTCTTCAGGATGGCTTAGATAAAGGTTTGTCCGCAAGTTCCTTGAAAGGACAAATCTCTGCTCTTTCTGTTCTTTTTCACAGAAAGATTGCTAATCTTCCTGATATTCATTGTTTTGTACAAGCTTTGGTTCGTATAAAACCTGTCATTAAGTCAATTTCTCCTCCTTGGAGTTTGAATTTGGTTCTGAGGGCTCTTCAAGCTCCTCCTTTTGAACCCATGCATTCATTGGACATTAAATTACTTTCTTGGAAAGTTTTGTTCCTTTTGGCCATCTCTTCTGCCAGAAGAGTTTCTGAATTATCTGCTCTTTCTTGTGAGTCTCCTTTTCTGATTTTTCATCAGGATAAGGCGGTGTTGCAAACTTCTTTTTAATTTTTACCTAAGGTTGTGAATTCCAACAATATTAGTAGAGAAATTGTGGTTCCTTCATTATGTCCTAATCCTAAGAATTCTAAGGAGAAATCGTTGCATTCTTTGGATGTTGTTAGAGCTTTGAAATATTATGTTGAGACTACTAAGTCTTTCCGTAAGACTTCTAGTCTATTTGTCATCTTTTCCGGTTCTAGGAAAGGTCAGAAAGCTTCTGCCATTTCTTTGGCATCTTGGTTGAAATCCTTAATTCACCATGCTTATGTCGAGTCGGGTAAAACTCCGCCTCAAAGGATTACAGCTCATTCTACTAGGTCAGTTTCTACTTCCTGGGCGTTTAGGAATGAGGCTTCGGTTGATCAGATTTGCAAAACAGCAACTTGGTCCTCTTTGCATACTTTTACTAAATTCTACCATTTTGATGTGTTTTCTTCTTCTGAAGCAGTTTTTGGTAGAAAAGTTCTTCAGGCAGCGGTTTCAGTTTGAATCTTCTGCTTATGTTTTCATTAAACTTTATTTTGGGTGTGGATTATTTTCAGCAGGAATTGGCTGTCTTTATTTTATCCCTCCCTCTCTAGTGACTCTTGCGTGGAAAGATCCACATCTTGGGTAGTCATTATCCCATACGTCACTAGCTCATGGACTCTTGCTAATTACATGAAAGAAAACATAATTTATGTAAGATCTTACCTGATCAATTAATTTCTTTCATATTAGCAAGAGTCCATGAGGCCCACCCTTTTTTGGTGGTTATGATTTTTTTGTATAAAGCACAACTATTCCAATTCCTTATTTTATATGCTTTCGCACTTTTTTATCACCCCACTTCTTGGCTATTCGTTTAAACTGATTTGTGGGTGTGGTGAGGGGTGTATTTATAGGCATTTTGAGGTTTGGGAAACTTTGCCCCTCCTGGTAGGAATGTATATCCCATACGTCACTAGCTCATGGACTCTTGCTAATATGAAAGAAATGAATTTATCAGGTAAGATCTTACATAAATTATGTTTTTCTTTCATGTAATTAGCAAGAGTCCATGAGCTAGTGACGTATGGGATAATGACTACCCAAGATGTGGATCTTCCACGCAAGAGTCACTAGAGAGGGAGGGATAAAATAAAGACAGCCAATTCCGCTGAAAAAAATCCACACCCAAAAAATAAAGTTTAAATCTTATAAAGAAAAAAAACTGAAAATATAAGCAGAAGATTCAAACTGAAACAGCTGCCTGAAGTACTTTTCTACCAAAAACAGCTTCAGAAGAAGAAAACACATCAAAATGGTAGAATTTAGTAAAAGTATGCAAAGAAGACCAAGTTGCTGCTTTGCAAATCTGATCAACCGAAGCCTCATTCCCAAACGCCCAGGAAGTAGAAACTGACCTAGTAGAATGAGCTGTAATCCTTTGAGGCGGAGTTTTACCCGACTCGACATAAGCATGATGAATTAAAGATTTCAACCAAGATGCCAAAGAAATGGCAGAGGCCTTCTGACCTTTCCTAGAACCGGAAAAGATAACAAAAAGACTAGAAGTCTTTCGGAAATTCTTAGTAGCTTCAACATAATATTTCAAAGCTCTAACTACATCCAAAGAATGCAATGATTTCTCCTTAGAATTCTTAGGATTAGGACATAATGAAGGAAGCACAATTTCTCTACTAATGTTGTTAGAATTCACAACCTTAGGTAAAAATTTAAAAGAAGTTCGCAACACCGCCTTATCCTGGTGAAAAATCAGAAAAGGAGACTCACAAGAAAGAGCAGATAATTCAGAAACTCTTCTGGCAGAAGAGATGGCCAAAAGGAACAAAACTTTCCAAGAAAGTAATTTAATGTCCAATGAATGCATAGGTTCAAACGGAGGAGCTTGAAGAGCCCCCAGAACCAAATTCAAACTCCAAGGAGGAGAAATTGACTTAATGACAGGTTTTATACGAACCAAAGCTTGTACAAAACAATGAATATCATGAAGATTAGCAATCTTTCTGTGAAAAAGAACAGAAAGAGCAGAGATTTGTCCTTTCAAGGAACTTGCAGACAAACCTTTATCCAAACCATCCTGAAGAAACTGTAAAATTCTCGGAATTCTAAAAGAATGCCAGGAAAAATGATGAGAAAGACACCAAGAAATATAAGTCTTCCAGACTCTATAATATATCTCCCTAGATACGGATTTACGAGCCTGTAACATAGTATTAATCACAGAGTCAGAGAAACCTCTTTGACTAAGAATCAAGCGTTCAATCTCCATACCTTTAAATTTAAGGATTTGAGATCCTGATGGAAAAAAGGACCTTGCGACAGAAGGTCTGGTCTTAACGGAAGAGTCCACGGTTGGCAAGAGGCCATCCGGACAAGATCCGCATACCAAAACCTGTGAGGCCATGCTGGAGCTACCAGCAGAACAAACGAGCATTCCTTCAGAATTTTGGAGATTACTCTTGGAAGAAGAACTAGAGGCGGAAAGATATAGGCAGGATGATACTTCCAAGGAAGTGACAATGCATCCACTGCTTCCGCTTGAGGATCCCTGGATCTGGACAGATACCTGGGAAGTTTCTTGTTTAGATGAGAGGCCATCAGATCTATTTCTGGAAGTCCCCACATTCGAACAATCTGAAGAAATACCTCTGGGTGAAGAGACCATTCGCCCGGATGTAACGTTTGGCGACTGAGATAATCTGCTTCCAAATTGTCTATACCTGGGATATGAACCGCAGAAACTAGACAGGAGCTGGATTCCGCCCATACCAGAATTCGAGATACTTCTTTCATAGCCAGAGGACTGTGAGTCCCTCCTTGATGATTGATGTATGCCACAGTTGTGACATTGTCTGTCTGAAAACAAATGAACGATTCTCTCTTTAGAAGAGGCCATGACTGAAGAGCTCTGAAAATTGCACGGAGTTCCAAAATATTGATTGGTAATCTCACCTCCTGAGATTCCCAAACCCCTTGTGCTGTCAGAGACCCCCACACAGCTCCCCAACCTGTAAGACTTGCATCTGTTGAAATTACCGTCCAGGTCGGAAGAACAAAAGAAGCCCCCTGAACTAAATGATGGTGATCTGTCCACCACGACAGAGAGTGTCGTACAATCGGTTTTAAAGATATTAATTGAGATATCTTTGTGTAATCCCTGCACCACTGGTTCAGCATACAAAGCTGAAGAGGTCGCATGTGAAAATGAGCAAAGGGGATCGCGTCCGATGCAGCAGTCATAAGACCTAGAATTTCCATGCATAAGGCTACCGAAGGGAATGATTGTGACTGAAGGTTTCGACAAGCTGATATCAATTTTAGACGTCTCTTGTCTGTCAAAGACAGAGTCATGGACACTGAATCTATCTGGAAACCTAAAAAGGTTACCCTTGTCTGAGGAATCAATGAACTTTTTGGTAAATTGATCCTCCAACCATGATCTTGAAGAAACAACACAAGTCGATTCGTATGAGATTCTGCTAAAAGTGAAGACTGAGCAAGTACCAAGATATCGTCCAAATAAGGAAATACCACAATACCCTGTTCTCTGATTACAGACAGAAGGGCACCGAGAACCTTTGTAAAAATTCTCGGAGCTGTTGCTAGGCCAAACGGTAGAGCCACAAACTGGTAATGCTTGTCTAGGAAAGAGAATCTCAGAAACTGATAGTGATCTGGATGAATCGGAATATGCAGATATGCATCCTGTAAATCTATTGTAGACATATAATGCCCTTGCTGAACAAAAGGCAGGATAGTCCTTACAGTTACCATTTTGAATGTTGGTATCCTTACATAACGATTCAATATTTTTAGATCCAGAACTGGTCTGAAGGAATTCTCCTTCTTTGGTACAATGAAGAGATTTGAATAAAATTCCCGCCCCTGTTCCAGAACTGGAACTGGCATAATTACTCCAGCCAACTCTAGATCTGAAACACATTTCAGAAATGCTTGAGCCTTCGCTGGGTTTACTGGGACACGGGAAAGAAAAAATCTCTTTGCAGGAGGCCTTATCTTGAAGCCAATTCTGTACCCTTCTGAAACAATGTTCTGAATCCAAAGATTGTGAACGGAATTGACCCAAATTTCTTTGAAAAAACGTAATCTGCCCCCTACCAGCTGAGCTGGAATGAGGGCCGCACCTTCATGTGGACTTAGGAGCTGGCTTTGATTTTCTAAAAGGCTTGGATTTATTCCAGACTGGAGATGGTTTCCAAACTGATACTGCTCCTGAGGATGAAGGATCAGGCTTTTGTTCCTTGTTGTGACGAAAGGAACGAAAACGATTATTAGACCTAAATTTACCTTTAGATTTTTTATCCTGTGGTAAAAAAGTTCCTTTCCCTCCAGTAACAGTTGAGATAATAGAATCCAACTGAGAACCAAATAATTTATTACCCTGGAAAGAAAGGGAAAGCAGAGTAGACTTAGAAGACATATCAGCATTCCAAGTTTTAAGCCATAAAGCTCTTCTAGCTAAAATAGCTAGAGACATATACCTGACATCAACTCTAATGACATCAAAGATGGCATCACAAATAAAATTATTAGCATGTTGAAGAAGATTAATAATGCTATGAGAATTATGATCTGTTACTTGTTGCGCTAAAGCTTCTAACCAAAAAGTTGAAGCTGCAGCAACATCCGCTAAAGATATAGCAGGTCTAAGAAGATTACCTGAACACAAGTAAGCTTTTCTTAGAAAGGATTCAATTTTCCTATCTAAAGGATCCTTAAAGGAAGTACCATCTGCCGTAGGAATAGTAGTACGCTTAGCAAGAGTAGAGACAGCCCCATCAACCTTAGGGATTTTGTCCCAAAACTCTAATCTGTCAGATGGCACAGGATATAATTGCTTAAAACGTTTAGAAGGAGTAAATGAATTACCCAAATTATTCCATTCCCTGGAAATTACTTCAGAAATAGCACCAGGGACAGGAAAAACTTCTGGAATAACTACAGGAGATTTAAAAACCTTATCTAAACGTTTAGATTTAGTATCAAGAGGACTAGAATCCTCAATTTCTAATGCAATTAGGACTTCTTTAAGTAAAGAACGAATAAATTCCATTTTAAATAAATATGAAGATTTATCAGCATCAACCTCTGAGACAGAATCCTCTGAACCAGAAGAACCATTATCAGAATCAGAATGATGATGTTCATTTAAAAATTCATCTGAAAAATGAGAAGTTTTAAAAGACTTTTTACGTTTACTAGAAGGAGGAATAACAGACATAGCCTTCTTAATGGATTTAGAAACAAAATCTCTTATGTTATCAGGAACACTCTGAGCATTAGATGTTGACGGAACAGCAACAGGTAATGTATCAGTACTAAAGGAAATATTATCTGCATTAACACGTTTGTCATGACAATCAGTACAAACAACAGCTGGAGGAACAGATACCATAAGTTTACAGCAGATACACTTAGCTTTGGTAGCTCCAGCACCAGGCAGCGATTTTCCAGAAGTATCTTCTAACTCAGTGTCAACGTGGGACATCTTGCAATATGTAATAGAAAAAACAACATATAAAGCAAAATTGATCAAATTCCTTAAATGACAGTTTCAGGAATGGGAAAAAATGCCAGTGAACAAGCTTCTAGCAACCAGAAGCAATAAATAATGAGACTTAAATAATGTGGAGACAATAGTGACGCCACATCCGGAACGCCGACACTTTTGGCGCAAAAAAATGTCAAAAATGAAGCAACTTCCGGCGACACGTATGACGCCGGAAACAGAAAAAAAAATTTGCGCCAAAAAAGTCTGCGCCAAGAATGACGCAATAAAATTAAGCATTTTCAGCCCCCGCGAGCCTAACAGCCCACAGGGAAAAAGTCAAATTTTAAGGTAAGAAAAAATTGATTTATTCATATGCATTATCCCAAATATGAAACTGACTGTCTGAAAATAAGGAACGTTGAACATCCTGAGTCAAGGCAAATAAATGTTTGAATACATATATTTAGAACTTTATAAAAAAGTGCCCAACCATAGCTTAGAGTGTCACAGAAAATAAGACTTACTTACCCCAGGACACTCATCTACATGTAATAGAAAGCCAAAACAGTACTGAAACGAAAATCAGTAGAGGTAATGGTATATATAAGAGTATATCGTCGATCTGAAAAGGGAGGTAAGAGATGAATCTCTACGACCGATAACAGAGAACCTATGAAATAGACCCCGTAGAAGGAGATCATTGAATTCAAAATAGGCAATACTCTCCTCACATCCCTCTGACATTCACTGCACGCTGAGAGGAAAACCGATCTCCAACCTGCTGCGGAGCGCATATCAACGTAGAATCTAGCACAAACTTACTTCACCACCTCCATAGGAGACAAAGTTTGTAAAACTGATTTGTGGGTGTGGTGAGGGGTGTATTTATAGGCATTTTGAGGTTTGGGAAACTTTGCCCCTCCTGGTAGGAATGTATATCCCATACGTCACTAGCTCATGGACTCTTGCTAATTACATGAAAGAAATATGAACGCTGCAAGATGTATTCAAAAACACAGTTCCTTGCAGTCGATAGCTCCACCTGGGGCTATCACGGCGTTGTGATACACAAAACCAACAGTTCAGGCCGGCCGTTACCAGAGATGGTGTTCCAGGAGAGGTGGTAGAGAAGAGTAAATTTTGCAAGTTAAAATTTCTTCCCCTGGATTCTAAACTGGGTGTTAGTGATAAAGTATGTGTTTGGTGTTCTGGACTTAAAGGGACACTGAACCCAATTTTTTTCTTACGTGATTCAGATAGAGCATGCAATTTTAAGCAACTTTCTAATTTACTCATACTATCAAAATTTCTTTGTTCTCTTGCTATCTTTATTTGAAAAAGAAGGTGTCTATGCTTTTTTTTTGGTTTAGTACTCTGGAAAGCACTTTTTTATTGCTGGATGAATTTATCCACCAATCAGCAAGGACAACCCAGGTTGTTCACCAAAAATGGGCCGGCATCTAAACTTACATTCTTGCATTTCAAATAAAGATCCCAAGAGAATGAATACAATTTGATAATAGGAGTAAATTAGAAAGTTGCTTAAAATTGCATGCTCTATCTGAATCATGAAAAAAAATTGGGGTTCAGTGTCTATTTAATGATGCTATAAGTTCCCCTCTTGCATCAAAATGTTCCTCTAAGGTATTAATATATTCTGCATTTATATCACGAGGCACAATTTTCATCTAATGTGTTAACATTGCTCTTTTTTGTTATGGCTATTGGGGAATGTCCAGTGATTGCTCTATTCAATTGGTCTTTGATTGCTAAAACAGTTCCATGCAATTCTGTAACTTAAACTTTTCTTTTGTTAAACAAAACCTCTTTTTATCAATAAGCTTATTTTCATTCTCACATTGCAACCATAAATCTTTCAGTCTTTTAACTATATTAGTATTCTCATCAATAACGGGCTACATTCTGCATATTTAACAATTAATTCCATACTCACACTTTGAAGTGTCCTCAGACTGCCAGCAAATCAGTTGCATGTCTTGCGCGATATGATCTCTGTGTCTGGTTCAAATGATCGCTAGGTTTTCACTTAAATGCTTCTTGGATCACTAGTCCTGACCAGAGACTTATTGCTGAAGCGCTCAACTCAAAAATAGTATAGCGGGGCGGAGCCAGCCAGGCGCCTGTGTGGTTGCACATCTAGAGAGCTCTGCTCACATATTATCTTTACTTATTAACTAGACCGCTCAGTTTTGCCCAAGAATTTACGAAATTTGTCTCTAATGTTAAGGTGATCAATTCTACAAGACCTGAAACTGACGGAGGGATTTAAACTTGCCTACACTGAGCTTTTTCCTGTTACTCACAACTCTCACACAACCCGTTTCAGTGGTGGCCATCTTGCAAACCGCGTGGAACTCAACGTCCTCAGTAGACAGACTTCCCTGAATACTGCAGCAAAATTGCATCGCCAACTCTCCGGCCTCCAAGGACACCGTGAGGTACCTGCTACATGATTATTGATCATTAAAGCTGAACACCTGAATTTTATACAGGAGCATTTAATTGGCAACCGGGGGGGTCCGTTCACATTTCATGATGCCTGTCACAGTAGTGGATTTGTTACGATTATTCGCCAACAAGGTGGAGAGACCGTTTGGCTCTCTTGCAACAATCCTCCACAGCAAACGGAGTGACATACCCGCAGGAGATACGGAATATCTGTTAGAACAGGCTTCCTCCAGACTATGTGACGCCATAGCAGGAGACAACCCTTCAGTGAGAGTCCTAGAGGACCTAACTCCCACAGTCAATACACACATCAGCCCTATCTTGCAGGACCGGGTGAAGATGTGTATGGACTGCAATTTAGAGTTAAGTGCTGGCAGTGACTTCCCCATAGATTCCATTAGGCTGTCATCTGGACTCCCGGCGAAGCGGCCAGTCGCTGGGAGACACCAGATTCAGTTTCAGAGCAAGCTGAATCCCGAAAATAAGGTACACCCAGATACAGCACAAGTGTTACACATCCCCAACTCAAATGCTCTGACCGATTGAGACAACGGAGGGATCACAGCTATAGACTCAGGTCTGATTCAGTGCAGGTTCTCAGCCTTAGCCTCTGCTGGCCCAATTATCCTAGTCTTGTTTCCACACGAGAACGGTTTAATACCGTTGCAGTGGCAATGTCCACTGACCCTCCTGACAATCGCACACTACTTAAGAGCCTTAGTAGTGCCAAGAAGATGGAAACAACTATCAGTCCTGGGGGTAAGAATCTCCGGAGCCATCCAGATTATATTCTACTACAGGTCAGGCATCGGGTATAGCCGTGATCCCCAATCTGATGAGAAAATTGGAGTGGGCTAAAGAGGACACATATTTCTCCACAGGGATCTTCCCTTTGGTATCCGGGGACTTAAGTTTCAATACATATTCCGGACTGACTCTTACAATTGAAGCTTACCATTGATGCTTCATCTTATCTGTCCCATTAGTGTATATTAGATGTTACTAATCAGAATTCTCTGACAACTTAGTTGATGTTCAAAAAGGTTGATTTTTGTTTTTCAGTTCTCTTTTTACAGTTATAGCCATTGGGCTTAAGTTTATATGTAACTATTGCTATTGCATATAATTGTCATATACCTGTCTCTCCTTAGAAGCTGGCACTTGGGTAAGATTGTATTTATACTCTGCTTGTGTACATTTTACTGACCCCAAATACCCATGTGCCCACAAATCTGCTAAAGCATACTAAGCCTATCTTAAATTTAAATTCCCCCCCCGTATTGTCCCCCTAAATTCACATCCTACCTCAAATATTACTACCTCTTCAGGCTCTAGCACTCCCTATCATAGTAGAGATAAGTGCAGTTATTTAGTACAGCTACCCACTAACGTCATGCCACATCAGACTATACCTGTCCAAATATTTTAGCCCCACACCATTAGAGCTTTCTTAGATATGACTTAGTTCTCAAAGTTTTATACCTGACTGAATGTATGTAGTATCATTAGTACTCAGCTTTCTTCACTTTACTATACTATCTAGGAGATCAGATAGCTTAGAGGTACACGGATACAGTAGCTTGAGTGGCATACCCTGTAATAGGGATAGAATGGAATTGGCTAGGGGAAATATAAGAGATTGGGATATTGAGTAACCCTTGTTTACTTCACTACTTTCTAAGCCCATGTATATACTTATTTAGTTCCCTCTAATCGCTGAAGCTATCCTGGAACCACACTTTAATGCTCATATTTGAGTTATATCCCTGTTGCCTATCTGTTAAGACAGACTGTTTAATTCTCCCTTATACATTATTCTGCTCTGAGACACATGATATAATATGGCATAATAGATGAGCCCCAACAGGTTCAGTGACATATAGGGTTATTATCTTTACTAAAACAAAATTATATACCAACCCTTCTCGGTATTAAAATGGCTGTGGTTTTTGTTTACGGTGTCAGCTGGTTTTCCTTCTGAAGCCCATCCTTGTAACTATATAATGGGACCTCCACTTACTCCCTCCATTTTATTAATTCTATTAATTATTATTCTAATATCCTATATGGCTCCGCTCCCCACCCCCTCCCCCACTCCACTTTGAGCGGCTCTTGCCCGCTGAATTTCCTTTTCCCCCTCCCCGCTAATTTGGTCCACAAGTGACCAATCGCATACTTATCCACGTTTGTCCCAATGTTTCTAGAATAAATAACGCTATGAATCTTTTTTTAAGGCAACGTGGAGATCATACTTTCTACTTATATAATACAAAAATGAGGTTTCACTATCCCTTTTTTTCCCTCTTTGACATACCAGTTACGCATGCCTTACAATTCTGCTTACATTCATTAGATACCTGCAAATCTCTTTATCCACAATACTGGCAGTATGAATTTCGGACATACCTGTATATTCCATGTTTATTATATTTATCTTCTTATAGAAACGCACAGAATCTAGGCCCAGACTTGTTATGTCACTACTTCTTTACTATGTATCTAGGCAAATAACATCTCTCAATGTTGTACTCTCATTGTCATTTGATGAATATGTATCATTTCTCATAACCTCAATAAAAAACTATGTTAAAAAAAAAAAATAGTATAGCAACAGAAAAACTAGGTTAAATTTTCGTCCAAAAATCACACTTGTATTATAGAAAAGAATATGGATTTGTCCCCCCCCCCCCTTAAAACAAGTCTATGTTGGTAAGAAAATTTTGGCTGGCTCGCCAAATGAAATAAATATATTTCTTTCATGTAATTGGCAAGAGTCCATGAGCTAGTGACGGCAAGAGTCCATGAGCTAGTGACTTATGGGATATACAATCCTACCAGGAGGGGCAAAGTTTCTAAAACCTCAAAATGCCTATAAATACACCCCTCACCACACCCACAATTCAGTTTTGCAAACTTTGCCTCCTATGGAGGTGGTGAAGTAAGTTTGTGCTAAGATTTCTACGTTGATATGCGCTTATCAGCATTTTGAAGCCCGATTCCTCTGAGTACAGTGAATGTCAGAGGGATGTGAAGGGAGTATCACCTGTTGAATGCAATGGTTTTCCTCACAGGAGATCTATTTCATAGGTTCTCTGTTATCGGTCGTAGAGATTCATCTCCTACCTCCCTTTTCAGATCGACAATATACTCTCATATTCCATTACCTCTAATGATAACCGTTCCAGTACTGGTTTGGCTATCTGCTATATGTGGATGGGTGTCTTTTGGTAAGTATGTTTTCATTACTTAAGACACTCTCAGCTATGGAGAGGCACTTTATGTATTTATATAAAGTTCTATCCTCCGTGTGTGTCTGCACTCACAATGCTGTGTGGTCATCCACCAGGGTGCAAAGTCAATCAAGTACACAGTCTATATCCAATAAGGGACTGCACTCGCTGGATTTGGTTTAAAAAACCTTTATATCTTTATTGCGGTAACGTTTCGGGGTTCACAGACCCCTTCCTCAGACCTCTGGTCTGAGGAAGGGGTCTGTGAACCCCGAAACGTTACCGCAATAAAGATATAAAGGTTTTTTAAACCAAATCCAGCGAGTGCAGTCCCTTATTGGATATAGACTATATAAAGTTCTAAATATATGTATTGTACTTATATTTGCCATGATTCAGGTTTCAGTATATTTCCTTTTGCAGGCTGTCGGTTTCATATCTGGGGAATACATTTTCCTAAAAAATTCATTTTTTACCTGGGGTATAGTCTTTTTTTCAATTGACTGTCATTTTAAATTCTCGGGCAGAATTAGGCTCGCGAGGGCGCAAAATGCCAAAGTATATTGCGTCATTTTTGTTCAATGACACAAATTCGTCATTTCCGGCGTCTTTGTTGATGCCGAGTCCTTTTCACAAGATTGTGTCTTCAATGACGCGAGTGTGTCATTTCCGGATGTTGTTAGCGCCAAAAAAAATTCTCTGTGCATCATACTTGCCGCCAAATATTTTCATTATTTTAAACACCATTCCTATATGCCTCTTGCCTTTTTTCTCTATCAGAGGGCTATGCTGTTTGCATTTTTTCCCCATTCCTGAAACTGCCATATAAGGAAATTTTTAATTTTCCATTATATGTTGTTTTTTCTCTTACATTTGCAAGATGTCTCAATCTGATCCTGTCTCAGAAATTACTGTTGGAAACCTGCTGACTGATAAGTTCTACCATAGCTAAGTACATTTGTTATAATCTTGTGGAGATTATATCTCCAGCTGTGGTTTGTAATAAGTTATCATGATAAACTTTTACATGCAGAGAATGTGTCCATCAGTAATAGTACATTGCCTGTTGCTGTTCCTTTAACATCTAATGTACAAGATATACCTGTGAATTTATAAGAATTTATTGCTGATTCTATTCAGAAGGTTTTGTCTGCCATTCTGACCTTCTAATAAATGTAAAGGTCTTTTAAAACTTCTCATAAAGTTGATGAAATTTCAAATGACCGACAACATATTGAATTATCCTCCTCTGATGAGGATCTATCTGATTCAGAAGATCCTTCCTCAGTTATTGACACTGACAAATCTACTTATTTATTTAAAATGGAGTACATTCGTTCTTTGTTAAAGACGTGTTGATTATATTGGATATTGAGGAGACTAGTTCTCATGATATTAAAACTAGTAAATGTTTAAATTCTGTTTATTAACCTCCAGCGGTTATTCGAGAGGTTTTTCCAGTTCCTGATGCTATTTCTGATATGATTTCTAAGGAATGGAATAGGCCTGGTACTTCTTTTATACCTTCTTTAAAGGTTTTTTAAAATAAAAGAATTGTATCCTTTGCCAGCAGTTACATTGGAGTTTTGGGAAAAGATCCCCAAAGTTGATGGGGCTATCTCTACTCTTGTTTAGCGTACTACTATTCCTATGGAAGATAGTACTTCTTTTTTTAAGATCCTTTAGATAGGAAACTTGAATCTTATCTAAAGAAAGCCTATTTATATTCGGGTCATCTTCTAAGGCCTGCATTTTCTTTGGCTGATGCTGCAGCTGCATCAACTTTTTGGTTGGAAAATTAGTGCAACAAGAATTGGTTTATGATTTGTCTAGCATTGTTCATTTGCTTCAACATGCTATTCAATTTATTTGTGATGCAATTTTTTAAATCAAAATTGATGTTAAATCTATGTATTTAGCTATTTTAGTGAGAGGAGCTTTGTGGCTTAAATCTTGGAATACTGACATGACTTCTAAGTCCAGATTGCTATCTCTTTCTTTCCAAGGTAATAAGTTATTTGGTTCTCAGTTGAATTTGATTATCTCAACTGTCACTGGGGGAAGACTTAAGGGTAAATCTAAAGCTTCTAACCGTTTTCGTTCCTTTCAACTAAATAAGGAACAGAAACCTATTTCTTCCCCAAGGAATCTGTTTCCAATTGGAAATTTTCTTCAAATTGCATTAAATCCAAGCCTTTTAAGGAACCAAAGCCAGCCCCTAAGTCCGCATGTAGGTGCGGCCCTCATTCCAGCTCAGCTGGTAGGGGGCAGATTAAGATTTCTCAGGGGTACTGAATAGGATTCAGAGTAAGACCTCCTGTGAGAAGATATTTTCTCTCACGCATTCCAGCAAATCCAGTAAAGGCTCAGGCTTTCCTGAAGTGTGTTTCAGACCTGGAGTTTCAGGGGTAGTCATGCCAGTTCCGTTTCAGGAACAGGGTTTGGGGTTTTATTCAAATCTATTCATGGTCCCAAAGAAAGAATATTCATTCAGGCCAGTTCTGGATCTGAATTTTTTTTGAATCATTATGTAAGAGTACCAACTTTCAAAATGGTGATTATAAGGACTATGCTGCCTTTTGTTCAGTAAGGGCATTATATGTCCACCATAGACTTACAGGGTGCATATCTTCATATTCTGATTCATCCAGTTCATTTTCAGTTTCTAAGATTCTCTTTTCTAGACAAGCTTTACCAATTTGTCGCTCTTCCTTTTGGCCTAGCGACAGCTCTAAGAATCTTTTCTAAGGTTCTTGGTGCCCTACTCTCTGTAATCAGAGAGCGGGATATTGCAGTGTTTCCTTATTTGGATGATTTCTTGGTATTAGCTCAGTTTTTATACTCTGCAGAATCTTACACAAATCAACTAGTGTTGTTTCTTCGAAAACATGGTTGGAGGATGAATTTACTAATAAGTTCTTTGATTCCTCAGACAAGGGTCACCTTTTTAGGTTTCCAGATAGGTTCAGTGTCCATGACTCTGTCTCTAACAGACGAGACATTTTGAATTGGTTGCAGCCTGTTGGAACCTTCAGTCTCAGTCATTCCCTTCAGTAGCTATGTGCATGGAAGTTTTAGGTCTCATGACTGTAGCATCAGACGCGATCCCCATTTGTGTGCTGAACCAATGGTGCAGGGTTTTTTCAAGGATATCACAATTTATATCCTCAAATCCCAATGTTAGACTATCTCTGACATGGTGGTTAAATCACCATCGTATAGTTATAGGGGCCTCTTTTGTTCGTCCAACCTGGACAGTAATCTCAACAGATGCTAGTCTTCCAATCAATATTTTTGAACTCTGTGCGATTTTCAGGGCTCTTTAGATTTGGCCTCTGTTGAAGAGAGAACCATTCATTTCTTTTCAGATAGACAATATCACAACTATGACATTTGTCAATCATCAGGATGGGACTCATAGTTCTTAATCTATGAAAGAAGTATCCCGGATACTTGCTTGGGCGGATTCCAGCTCCTGTCTAATTTCTGTGGTTCATATTCCAGGTATAGACAATTGGGAAGCGGATTATTTCAGCCGTCAGACTTCACATCCGGGGGAGTAGTCCCTCCATCCAGATGTGTTTTCTCAGGTTGTTTAGATGTAGGGTCTTTGAGAAATAGATCTGATGGCTTCTCATCTAAATAAGGAACTTCCCAGGTACCTGTCCAGGGATCCTCAGGTGGAAGCAGTGAATGTGTTGACACTTCCTTGGTGTTATCAACCTGCTTATATGTTTCCCGCCTTTAGCTTTTCTTCCAAGAGTGATCTTCAAAATCATCATGGAGCAATCGTTTGTGCTGCTGGTGGCTCCAGCATGGCCCTCATAGGTTTGGTATGCGGATCTTGTTTGTATATCCAGTTGCCAACCTTGGCCACTTCCATTAAGGCCGGACCTTCTGTTTCAAGGTCTGTTTTTTTTCCATCAGGATTTCAAGTCTTTAAATCTGAAGGTATGGAAATTGTACGCTTAGTGCTTAGTCATAGAGGTTTCTCTGACTTTGTGATTTATACTATGTTGCAGGCTTGTAAATCTGTTTCTAGAAAGATTTATTATCGAGTTTGGAAGATTTGCATTTCATGGTGTTTCTCTCATAAATTCTCCTGGAATTCTTTTAGAATTCCTAGAATTTTACAGTTTCCTCAGGATAGTTTGGATAAGGGTTTGTCTGCAAGTTCCTTGAAGGGACATATCTCTGCTCTTTTTGTTTTATTTCACAGGAAGATTGCTAAGCTTCTTGAAATTCACTGTTTTGTTCAGGCTTTTGTTCATATCAAGCCTGTCATTAAATCAATCTCTCCTTCTTGGAGTTTTAATTTGGTTTTACAGGCTCCTCCATTTGAGTCTATGCATTCTTTGGACATTTAAATACTTTCTTGGAAAGTGTTGTTTCTTTTGGCTATCTCTTCTGCTAGAAGAGTTTCTGAATTATTTGCGCTCTTGTGAAACTCCTTTCTGATTTTTCATCAGGATAAGGCAGTTTTGCAGACTTCATTTAAATTCTTATCTAAGGTTGTGAATTCTAACAACATTAAAAGAGAAATTGTTGTCCTTTCCTTGTGTCCTAATCCTAAGAATTCTTTAGAGAGATTCTTACATTCTTTGGATGTGGTGAGAGCTCTGAAATATTATGTTGAAGCTACTAATGATTTCAGGAAGACTTCTAGTCTATTTGTTATCCTTTCTGGTTCCAGGAAAGGTCAGAAAGCATCTGCCGTTTATTTGGCATCATGGTTTAAGCTTTTGACTCATCACGCTTATTTGGAGTCGGGTCAGGCCCAGTCTCAGATAATTACAGCTCATTCTACTAGGTCAGTCTCTACTTCGTGGGCTTTTAAGAATGAAGCTTCAGTTGATCAGATTGGCAAAGCAGCAACTTGGTCTTCTTTGCATACATTTACTAAATTCTACCATTTTGATGTATTTGTTTTTTCGTAAGCAGTTTTTGGTAGAAAAGTTCTTCAGGCAGCTATTTCAGTTTGATTCTTCTGCTTATGATTTAAGTTTTTCCTTTCATTTATGAGAATAAACTTATATTTGGGTTGTGGATTAATTTTTTTCAGCAAAAAATGTCTGTTTACTTTATCCCTCCCTCTCTAGTGACTTTTGCGTGGATTTCCACTTCTTGGGTATTGCTATCCCATACGTCACTAGCTCATACACTCTTGCCAATTACATGAAAGAAAACATAATTTATGTAAGAACTTACTTGATAAATTAATTTCTTTCATATTGACAAGAGTCCATGAGGCCCACCCTTTTTATGGTGGTTATGATTTCTTTCATGTAATTGGCAAGAGTCCATGAGCTAGTGACATATGGGATATACAATCCTACCATTTTGAGGTTTGGGCAAAGTTTCCCAAACCTCAAAATGCCTATAAATATACCCCTCACCACACCCACAATTCAGTCTTACAAACTTTGCCTCCTATGGAGGTGGTGAAGTAAGTTTGTGCTAAGATTTCTATGTTGATATGCGCTTCTCAGCATTGTTCCTCTCAGAGTACAGCGAATGTCAGAGGGACATGAAGGGAGTATCACTTATTGAATACAATGATTTCCCTAACGGGGGTCTTTTTCATAGGTTCTCTGTTATCGGTCGTAGAGATTCATCTCTTACCTCCCTTTTCAGATTGACGATATACTCTCAATTTACCATTACCTCTACTGATAACTGTTTTAGTACTGGTGTGGCTATCTGCTATATGTGGATGGGTGTCTTTTGGTAAATATGTTTTTTATTACTTAAGACACCTCAGCTATGGTTTGGCACTTTATGCATTTATATGAAGTTCTAAATATATGTATTGTACTTATTTTTGCCATGAGTCAGGTTCATGTATTTCCTTCTGCAGACTGTCAGTTTCATATTTGGGGAATATAAACATTTTTTAAAGAAATTTATTTCTTACCTGGGGTTTAGTCTTTTTTTCAATTGACTACTTCTTGCAAATTGCGGGCGGTATAGGCCCGCGGGTGCGTCAAATGCTAAATTATTTGCCGCAAAAAAATATGTCTATGATGCAACTTCGTCATTTCCGGTGTCATACTTGACGCTGAGACCTTTCACACGGTTGCGTCATTAGTGATGCGAGTGTGTCATTTCCGGTTATTTTTGGCGCCAAAAAAGTTTGTTACGTTGTGCGTCATACTTGTCGCCAAACTTTTTCATTATTTCAATACCCCATTGATGTTTGCCTCTTGCCTTTTTCTCTATCAGAGGGCTATGCTATTTGCATTTTTTCCTATTCCTGAAACTGTCATATAAGGAAATAGAAAATTTTGCTTTATATGTTGTTTTTTCTCTTACATTTTGCAAGATGTCTCAATCTGATCCTGCCTCAGAAGTTTCTGCTGGAACATTGCTGCCTGACATCGGTTCTACCAAAGCTAAGTGCATT
The DNA here is from genome assembly GCF_027579735.1 of Bombina bombina. Taxonomy (NCBI): domain Eukaryota; kingdom Metazoa; phylum Chordata; class Amphibia; order Anura; family Bombinatoridae; genus Bombina; species Bombina bombina. Next base: position 1,193,459,302 of record NC_069499.1, read on the forward strand.
TGTTGTAAAATTGTAGAAATTATTTTGCCGAATGTCATTTGTAATAGTTGTCATGATAAACTTTTACATGCAGATAGTGTATCCATCAGTAATAGTACATTGCCAGTTGCAGTTCCTTCAACTTCTAATGTGCATGATATACCTGTAAATTTTAAAGAATTTGTTTCTGATTCTATCCTGAAGACTTTGACTGCATTTCCACCTTCTAATAAACGTAAAAGGTCTTTTAAAACTTCTCATTTAGTTGATGAAATTTCAAATGACCAACAACATAATAATTTATCCTCTTCTGATGAGGATCTATCTGATACAGAAGATCCTTCCTCAGACATTGACACTGACAAATCTACTTATTTATTTAAAATAGATTATATGCATTCTTTATTAAAAGAAGTGTTAATTACTTTGGATATTGAGGTAACCAGTCCTCTTGACGTTCAGTCTAATAAACGTTTAAATGCTGTTTTTAAACCTCCTGTGGTTTCTCCAGGGGTTTTTCCTATTCCTGAGGCTATTTCTGATATGATTTCTAAGGGATGGAATAAGCCAGGTACTTCTTTTATTCCTTCTTCAAGCTTTAAAAAATTGTATCCTTTACCAGCAAAATCTATAGAGTTTTGGGAAAAAATCCCCAAAGTTGATGGGGCTATTTCTACTCTTGCTAAACGTACCACTATTCCTATGGAAGATACTTCCTTTAAGGATCCTTTAGATAGGAAGCTTGAATCTTATCTAAGGAAGGACTATTTATATTCAGGTCATCTTCTCAGACCTGCAATTTCTTTGGCTGATGTTGCGGCTGCATCAACTTTCTGGTTGGAGAATTTAGCACAACAGGAATTGGATTCTTATCTAGCATTATTCGCCTACTGCAATATGCTAATCATTTTATTTGTGATGCTATTTTTTTTTTTTTTTTTTATTATTATTTTTTAATTGGGGGTAAAGATGCATACACAAAAAGGCACAGTGGATAGTTATAAATCTATACAGACAGCAATTTACATGACAACAGAGTAGTGTATCATTTTATACAATAATATCAAGGGCTGTCTAATTAATACCTAAATAGGGAAGTAAAACATAGCATCCATAAACCCTCATTTTCCTACCTCTGCAAAACAGATGAGGCTATTCTTGAAACTCTATTGTAGTCAGTAATAGCCATAAGAAGAGGTTTAAAATGTTTTAGACCACCTATGGGTCTTAGGGGTATCAACTATAGATATATCAAACATAGGTATAGGTTTAACAACTCCAGACACAACATATATTTGGGGAGTAACTGAAACTGGAGGGAGCTAAAGGCTGAGTTAAAAATTTTCAATAAAGGGATATGGCGGTCATACATAAGGTGTATCGATGTATAATAATCACCAAATTATTTTGCAATATTTTACATACTTGTGGTATAGGGAGCATATGGTAACGTATTGAGGATTCCCTTGCAGGTATCTAAAAATAGCTGATCATCCCTATTAAGAACTATAGCAGTAATATTCCTGACAAATCAGTTAAGCTTCTTAAACATGGAAATATACCGGTATGTACAATACATGAATGAATAGTAGTAAAGTTGAGATCAAAACATTACTCATGACCAATACGCAAGGTAAATGCAAACAAATTTTTGAAACTAGCAAAAAAACACATACAAATAAAGTGAGAGGGGTAAATATAGAAGGGACATGGGTTTAGAAATATCATGTCCTGGGGTGTGGGAGTCGATAGAAGAGTCTCACCAAATGGCTATACGACTTCCAGTTAGCCGAATAACAGATTACCCCACACCTGATCTGGGGTAGAAAAACAGTTCTATGGGGTTGCTCAGGTATGCCTTGGGTTTGAATATGTCCCTGTCCTGAGGCTTGCATAATGTGGAAAGGGCTCTCTCAAATTCGAGTGATGGCTGCATCAGGATGGAGCTCAATATTCCACCGCGGGTGTTATGAGGTCCCTCGCCTGAACCGGCTCTTATCATCCATGAGTTAGGACTCAGAGTAAATAGATTTCTCATCATGTGATCCTTCCCCTTACTATGTCTGCAACTCAGGACTGGGTCCCTGGAGCAGGGCTGAATGGTAAGCGGATCCCATGGTATAGTCTCATGACTAATCTTAGGTACTGTTGCCGTCTGTGCAAAACTGTAGGTTCCACCATGCATGGCCATGTGGCCCTCGCTATCCAGCAAAGCTGTCGCTGCATGGTCCACCCGAAAGTTGTCTCCACACCATCAGGTTCCATGTAGTGGGATTCTACCTGCAGGGCTGACTTGTCCTCCGGGGTAAGCAATATACTTGGTGTAACTTTTTTTCTAGCACCTTCCCATTCGCAATGTAAGGTTTCTACAAGCCGTATGAGGTGATCTTGGAATAGTCGGTCAACCTCTCTCAGCATGGTTACTTGACTCGGCTCCATCATTTACCAAAAGTTCTCAGTGGCCACTGTATCTTGCGGTGAATTGGTATCTATAGTTAAAAAGTGTACAGCCTATACAACTGTTAATCCTGTGTCCACAGAAATATAGGGAGGGCGAGATGAAGGCCTAGGACGTTAGATGACCTCCGCTACGCACTTCATCAATTGAGGTGTTCCGGGCTGAAATCTCTCACAAAGGTAGTGTAATCTAATCAGCACACCTTGAACTCTGTTTTAATGTTAGGAATTAACCCAGCTTATAGATCTTATGAGCGATAAATAGTGGATCTATGAACTCAATTGCTCAGCCATGTAAAAAAGCAGCCATCTCTGCCGCTGCTCAGACATGCCCCCGTGATGCTATTTTTGATATTATCAAAATTGATGTTAGATCCATGTCTTTAGCTATATTAGCTAGAAGAGCTTTGTGGCTTAAATCTTGGAATTCTGATATGACATCTAAATCTAGATTACTATCTCTTTCTTTCCAAGGTAATAATTTATTTGGTTCTCAGTTGGATTCTATTATTTCAACTGTCACTGGGGGAAAGGGAGTTTTTCTGCCTCAGGATAAAAAACCTAAGGGTAAATCTAAGGCTTCTAACCGTTTTCGTTCTTTTCGTCAGAATAAGGAACAAAAACTCAATCCTCCCCCCAAGGAATCTGCTTCCAATTGGAAGCCTTCCTGAAATTGGAATAAATTCAAGCCATTTAGGAAACCAAAGTCAGCCCCTAAGTCCGCATGAAGGTGCGGCCCTCATTCCAGCTCAGCTGGTAGGGGGCAGATTAAGGTTTTTCAAGGATATTTGGATACAATCTGTCCAAAATCAATGGATTCAGAGCATTGTCTCTCAAGGGTATCGAATAGGATTCAGAGTAAGACCTCCTGTGAGAAGATTTTTTCTCTCACGTATCCCAGCAAATCCAGTAAAAGCTCAGGCTTTCCTGAAGTGTGTTTCAGACCTGGAGTCTTCAGGGGTAATCATGCCAGTTCCTCTTCTGGAACAAGGTTTGGGGTTTTATTCAAATCTATTCATTGTCCCAAAGAAGGAAAATGTATTCAGACCAGTTCTGGATCTGAAAATTTTCAATCGCTATGTAAGAGTTCCAACTTTCAAGATGGTGACTATAAGGACTATTCTGCCTTTTGTTCAGCGAGGACATTATATGACCACAATAGACTTGCAGGATGCATACCTTCATATTCCGATTCATCCAGAACATTATCAGTTTCTGAGATTCTCTTTTCTAGACAAGCATTACCAATTTGTTGCTCTTCCATTTGGCCTAGCAACAGCTCCAAGAATCTTTTCAAAGGTTCTGGGTGCCCTACTCTCTGTAATCAGAGAACAGGGTATTGCGGTGTTTCCTTATTTGGACGATATCTTGGTACTAGCTCAGTCTTTACATTCTGCAGAATCTCACACGAATCAACTAGTGTTGTTTCTTCGGAAATATGGTTGGAGGATCAATTTACCAAAAATGTTCTTGATTCCTCAGACAAGGGTCATCTTTTTAGGCTTCCAGATAGATTCAGTGTCCATGACTCTGTCTCTAACAGACAAGAGATGTTTAAAATTGGTTGCAGCCTGTCGGCACCTTCAGTCTCAGTCATTCCCTTCAGTGGCTATATGCATGGAAGTTTTAGGTCTCATGACTGCAGCATCAGAAGCGATCCCCTTTGCTCGTTTTCACATGAGACCTCTACAGCTTTGTATGCTGAATCAATGGTGCAGGGATTATACAAAGATATCACAATTAATATCCTTAAATCCCAATGTACGACACTCTCTGACGTGGTGGATAGATCACCATTGTTTAGTTCAAGGGGCTTCTTTTGTTCGGCCAACCTGGACTGTGATCACAATAGTTGCGAGTCTTTCAGGTTGGGGAGCTGTTTGGGGATCTCTGACAGCACAAGGGGTTTGGAAATCTCAAGAGGCGAGATTACCAATAAATATTTTCGAACTCCTTGCAATTCTCAGAGCTCTTCAGTTTTGGCCTCTGTTAAAGAGAGAACCGTTCATTTGTTTTCAGACAGACAATATCACAACAGTGGCATATGTCAATCATCAGGGTGGGACTCTCAGTCCCCAAGCTATGAAAGAAGTATCTCGGATACTTGCTTGGGTGGAATCCAGCTCCTGTCTAATCTCTGCGGTGCATATCCCAGGTGTAGACAATTGGGAGGCGGATTATCTCAGCCGCCAGACTTTAAATCCAGGGGAGTGGTCTCTCCATCCAGATGTGTTTTCTCAGATTGTTCAGATGTGGGGTCTTCCAGAGATATATCTCATGGCCTCTCATCTAAACAAGAAACTTTACTAGATACCTGTCCAGGTCCAGGGATGTTCAGGCAGAAGCAGTGGATGCGCTGACACTTCCTTGGTGTTATCATCCTGCTTACATTTTCCCGCCTCTAGTTCTCCTTCCAAGAGGTATCTCCAAAATCATCATGGAACAATCGTTTGTGTTGCTGGTGGCTCCAGCATGGCCACACAGGTTTTGGTATGCGGATCTGGTTCGGATGTCCAGTTGCCCGCCTTGGCCACTTCCGTTACAGCCAGACCTACTATCTCAAGGTCCATTTTTCCATCAGGATCTCAAATCATTAAATTTGAAGGTATGGAAATTGAACACTTAGTACTAAGTCATAGAGGTTTCTCTGACTCAGTGATTAATACTATGTTACAAGCTTGTAAATCTGTCTCAAGGAAGATTTATTATAGAGTTTGGAAGACTTACATTTCATGGTGTTCTTCTCATAAATTCTCTTGGCATTCTTTTAGAATTCCTAGAATTTTACAGTTTCTTCAGGATGGTTTGGATAAAGGTTTGTCCGCAAGTTCCTTGAAAGGACAAATCTCCGCTCTTTCTGTTTTATTTCACAGAAAGATTGCTATACTTCCTGATATACACTGTTTTGTACAGGCTTTAGTTCGTATTAAGCCTGTCATTAAATCAATTTCTCCTCCTTGGAGTCTTAATTTGGTTCTGAAGGCTTTACAGGCTCCTCCATTTGAACCTATGCATTATTTGGACATTAAACTACTTTCTTGGAAAGTGTTGTTCCTTTTGGCCATTTCTTCTGCTAGAAGAGTTTTTGAGCTATCTGCTCTTTCTTGTGAGTCTCCTTTTCTGATTTTTCATCAGGATAAGGCAGTTTTGCGGACTTCTTTTCAATTTTTACCTAAGGTTGTGAATTCTAACAACATTAATAGACAAATTGTTGTCCCTTCCGTATGTCCTAATCCTAAGAATTCTTTGGAAAGATCCTTACATTCTTTGGATGTGGTAAGAGCTTTGAAATATTATGTGGAAGCTACTAAAGATTTCAGGAAGACTTCCAGTCTATTTGTTTTATTTTCTGGTCCTAGGAAAAGTCAGAAGGCTTCTGCTATTTCTTTGGTTTCTTGGTTGAAACTTTGATTCATTAAGCTTATTTAGAGTCGGGTCAGGCTCCTCCTCAGAGAATTACAGCTCATTCTACTAGATCAGTTTCCACTTTGTGGGCTTTTAAGAATAATGCTTCAGTTGATCAGATTTGCAAAGCGGCAACTTGGTCCTCTTTGCATACATTTACTAAATTCTACCGTTTTGATGTATTTGCTTCTTCGGAAGCAGTTTTTGGTAGAAAAGTTCTTCAGGCAGCTGTTTCAGTTTGATTCTTCTGCTTTTGATTTTTGAGTTTTTTCTTTTACTTATGAAAATAAACTTATTTTTTGGGTTGTGGATTAATTTTTTCAGCGGAAAATGGCTGTTTTTATTTTATTCCCTCCCTCTCTAGTGACTCTTGAGTGGAGATCCACATCTTGGGTATTGCTATCCCATATGTCACTAGCTCATGGACTCTTGCCAATTACATGAAAGAAAACATAATTTATGTAAGAACTTACCTGATAAATTCATTTCTTTCATATTGGCAAGAGTCCATGAGGCCCACCCCTTTTTTATGGTGGTTATGATTTTTTGTATAAAGCACAATTATTTCCAAATTTCCTTTGTTGATGCTTTCTACTCCTTTCTTTATCACCCCACTGCTTGGCTATTCGTTAAACTGAATTGTGGGTGTGGTGAGGGGTGTATTTATAGACATTTTGAGGTTTGGGAAACTTTGCCCCTCCTAGGAGGATTGTATATCCCATATGTCACTAGCTCATGGACTCTTGCCAATATGAAAGAAATTAATTTATCAGGTAAGTTCTTACATAAATTATGTTTTTTTTGTATAAAGCACAATTATTTCTAAATTCCTTTGTTGATGCTTTTTACTCCTTTCTTTTTCACCCTACTACTTGGCTATTCGTTAAACTGAATTGTGCGAGTGGTGAGGGGTGTATTTATAGACATTTTGAGGTTTCGGAAACTTTGCCCCTCCTGGTAGGATTGTATATCCCATATGTCCCTAGCTCATGGACTCTTGCCAATATGAAAGAAATTAATTTATCAGGTAAGTTCTTACATAAATTATGTTTTCTCAGTGTCTGTTTACTATCCTTTTAGTGATATGCTAATATTCCTCTTAATGCCTTATAAATTATTATACCAACTATAAAATATTAACACACAGTCACTATCTTAATAACACTACTTGCAAGGACATAACTCACAAGTCTTGCTTCAACAATGCACTTTTATTATAATGAGGCTATATAAACATTAATACACAATATGCAGATTAAATATAAATACAGTACTGATGTAACATCAATATCACAATAATATATACCCCTTCCATGTGAGTGTGTGTGGTGTGATGGAATGGAGGTTTTCAGTAGAAAGTACTCACTTGGTGTTATCAGAGCAGAATTCCAGAGACAAGAGGAAGACCCCCAGTATGTGTATAGTTTTTATATTGTACCTTCCCCCAATAATGATGTCACTCATATCCAGCCCCCTTGTCCTGTTCAGGAATAGTTACCAAGCATGCTTGGGGCGAGGGCACATGGTCACACCAAGGATAGGCAAGGTGTCCGTACACGGACACTGGTGTCCGTGACTGGCCCTTGCAGTGTCCACCACCCATTTTGCAGGGGGCAGGGAGGAGTAGGACAGATGAATGCTGGTCCTGACTCCTTCTTGACAAAGGCGGCACCATGTTTTGCGGGGTTGGGGCCGCACCCAAGGAAGTGGGATAGTGAGAGAAGGAAGAAGCAAGCTGCCTGCAGTGCAGCCTGTGTCAACCACCCGTGACCCGTCCCGATCCTTGATCTGTCCAGCAGCATGGTGCTGGTGTCTGTGTGTAGAAGACCACCGCCTACTCTGATAAACCTTACCTAACCAAAAAGGTAACCAAGCATGATGATCATGCGATTAACATCAAGGTGGGTGAGTTTGGTTAGGAGTTGCAGACTCTCAATACAAAAAAAAAAAAAAAAAAGGTTAGAATTTTGAAAAAAATTTATACTAGTATACCACAAGCAGTATTTATATAAATGTTATTTTTAACTTATTTGATTAGATGACTAATTTGTACTTGTGGAACTAGACCAGGGGCAACCAACAAGCAGACCATTTGACAGCAAAGTGCCGCTCTCCTGACTTATAGAAACTTAGAATGTGTTGGCAGATAGGAACTATTCGGCCAATCTAGTCTGCCCAATTTTCTGAATACTTTTATTAGTTCCTGTCCTTATCTTATACCTAGCCTAGCCTTATGCCTATCCCATGCATTTCTACATTTCTTCACTGTCTCTACCACTTCTGCTGGATTTCTTCACTGTCTCTACCACTTCTGCTGGATGGCTTTTCCACCATGCATCCACTACCCTCTCAGTAAAGAGAGTGTTTTGTGATGTTTTTAGTTTGAAATGTACCTTGGTGTCCTTCACTAAGGTCTGTACTTTGGAAAATGTCTGCCACAGTCTTGGTCCGTGCCTATCCCTGGGTCACACAAAGGGTCTTAAGGCGCGCTCTCTCACACTTAAACCAGCTGGTCATCCTTTTCAATTATACCCTTTAAGAGTCCTGGTAATGTGATCTCTCTACATTCCAAAGTGACTATCTTCATCCCAGTATATCTGAATATGGAGTTAACCCTTCCTGATTAAACAGCTGAGTTCTTACAGTATTATGTCATTTATTACCCCCTTCTGACCACAGCTGAGTTCTTACAGTATATGCCATTATTACACCTTGAATCTGAAATCTCTGTAAAAAATTGTGCGAGATACTTAAATGATAAACCTTGCTCACGTAACCCTCTCAACCTGATTAACTGCACACTCTGTATGCAATAAGCTTACACCTATTCACAACCTATTCATTTCACGTTCACTTAACCTGTTAGCCCTCACCAAAACTTGGCTTTCCTCCTCTAACACAACTGCTGTAGCCTCTCTGTCCTATGGCGGCCTGCACTTCAGTCACACTCCCAGGCCAGGAGACAAACAAGGAGGGGGAGTAGGAATTATCCTGCCTCCACACAGTACCTTCCACTGCATTACTTCACCCCCATCTTTCTTTCTCATCTTTTAAACTTCACGCTATCTGCCTCTTCTCCCCTGTAGCTCTTCATGTTGCTGTTATCTATTGGCCCCCTGGGCCAGCATCACAATTTCTGGACCACTTTGAAGCTTGGCTTCCACACTTTCTATCTTGTAATGTTCCTTCTCTCATCTTAGGTGACTTCAACATACCTTTTGACAAGCCTAACATGCCTGCTGCCTCTAAACTTCTATCCCTTTACCACCTCTTTTGGCCTGTCCCAGTGGACATCTCCAACCCACTGCGAAGGCAACTCAATTGACCTGGTTTTCACCAATCTCTGTGCTGTTTCTAACTTCCCCTTTCCTCACTCTGACCACCGTCTACTATCTTTCTCTCTTACTCTACCTGCTGCATCTTTGCAAGCTTCCAAAAAACTGCTACCTTACAGGAATTTAAATGACTTGGATCTCACAGACTTTACCACTCAACTGAATCCTCTGCTCTCTGACATTTCATCCCTCTCTTGGCCTTACAGTATAATTAAGCACTAAAAACAGAATTTATGTTTACCTGATAAATTACTTTCTCCAACGGTGTGTCCGGTCCACGGCGTCATCCTTACTTGTGGGATATTCTCCTCCCCAACAGGAAATGGCAAAGAGCCCAGCAAAGCTGGTCACATGATCCCTCCTAGGCTCCGCCTACCCCAGTCATTCGACCGACGTACAGGAGGAAATATGCATAGGAGAAACCATATGATACCGTGGTGACTGTAGTTAGAAAAAATAATTCAACAGACCTGATTAAAAAAACCAGGGCGGGCCGTGGACCGGACACACCGTTGGAGAAAGTAATTTATCAGGTAAACATAAATTCTGTTTTCTCAAACATAGGTGTGTCCGGTCCACGGCGTCATCCTTACTTGTGGGAACCAATACCAAAGCTTTAGGACACGGATGAAGGGAGGGAGCAAATCAGGTCACCTAAATGGAAGGCACCACGGCTTGCAAAACCTTTCTCCCAAAAATAGCCTCTGAAGAAGCAAAAGTATCAAATTTGTAAAATTTGGCAAAAGTGTGCAGTGAAGACCAAGTCGCTGCCTTACATATCTGATCAACAGAAGCCTCGTTCTTGAAGGCCCATGTGGAAGCCACAGCCCTAGTGGAATGAGCTGTGATTCTTTCAGGAGGCTGCCGTCCGGCAGTCTCATAAGCCAATCGGATAATGCTTTTAAGTCAAAAAGAAAGAGAGGTAGAAGTTGCTTTTTGACCTCTCCTTTTACCAGAATAAACAACAAACAAAGAAGATGTTTGTCTGAAATCTTTAGTGGCCTCTAAATAGAATTTTAGAGCACGGACTACGTCCAAATTGTGTAACAAACGTTCCTTCTTTGAAACTGGATTCGGACACAAAGAAGGTACAACTATCTCCTGGTTAATATTTTTGTTGGAAACAACTTTCGGAAGAAAACCAGGCTTAGTACGCAAAACCACCTTATCTGCATGGAACACCAGATAGGGCGGAGAACACTGCAGAGCAGATAACTCAGAAACTCTTCTAGCAGAAGAAATTGCAACCAAAAACAAAACTTTCCAAGATAATAACTTAATATCTACGGAATGTAAGGGTTCAAACGGAACCCCTTGAAGAACTGAAAGAACTAGATTAAGACTCCAGGGAGGAGTCAAAGGTCTGTAAACAGGCTTGATTCTAACCAGAGCCTGAACAAACGCTTGAACGTCTGGCACAGCTGCCAGCCTTTTGTGAAGTAAAACAGATAACGCAGAGATCTGTCCCTTCAGAGAACTTGTAGATAATCCTTTTTCCAAACCTTCTTGTAGAAAGGATAGAATCTTAGGAATTTTTATCTTGTTCCATGGGAATCCTTTAGATTCACACCAACAGATATATTTTTTCCATATCTTATGGTAAATTTTTCTAGTTACAGGCTTTCTAGCCTGAATCAGAGTATCTATTACAGAATCTGAAAACCCACGCTTTGATAAAATCAAGCGTTCAATCTCCAAGCAGTCAGTTGGAGGGAAACCAGATTCGGATGTTCGAATGGACCTTGAACAAGAAGGTCCTGTCTCAAAGGTAGCTTCCATGGTGGAGCCGATGACATATTCACCAGGTCTGCATACCAAGTCCTGCGTGGCCACGCAGGAGCTATCAAGATCACCGAAGCCCTCTCCTGATTGATCCTGGCTACCAGCCTGGGAATGAGAGGAAACGGTGGGAATACATAAGCTAGGTTGAAGGTCCAAGGTGCTACTAGTGCATCTACTAGAGTCGCCTTGGGATCCCTGGATCTGGACCCGTAACAAGGAACCTTGAAGTTCTGACGAGAGGCCATCAGATCCATGTCTGGAATGCCCCATAATCGAGTTATTTGGGCAAAGATTTCCGGATGGAGTTCCCACTCCCCCGGATGGAATGTCTGACGACTCAGAAAATCCGCTTCCCAATTTTCCACTCCTGGGATGTGGATTGCAGACAAGTGGCAGGAGTGATCCTCCGCCCATTGAATTATCTTGGTCACTTCCTCCATCGCCAGGGAACTCCTTGTTCCCCCCTGATGGTTGATATATGCAACTGTCGTCATGTTGTCTGATTGAAACCTTATGAATTTGGCCTTTGCTAGATGAGGCCAAGCTTTGAGAGCATTGAATATCGCTCTCGGTTCCAGAATGTTTATCGGGAGAAGAGATTCTTCCCGAGACCATAGACCCTGAGCTTTCAGGGGTTCCCAGACCGCGCCCCAGCCCACCAGACTGGCGTCGGTCGTGACAATGACCCACTCTGGTCTGCGGAAGCTCATTCCCTGTGACAGGTTGTCCAGGATCAGCCACCAACGGAGTGAATCTCTGGTCCTTTGATCTACTTGAATCGTCGGAGACAAGTCTGTATAATCCCCATTCCACTGTCTGAGCATGCACAGTTGTAATGGTCTTAGATGAATTTGTGCAAAAGGAACTATGTCCATTGCTGCAACCATCAATCCTATTACTTCCATGCACTGCGCTATGGAAGGACGAAGAACAGAATGAAGTACTTGACAAGAGCTTAGAAGTTTTGATTTTCTGACCTCTGTCAGAAAAATCCTCATTTCTAAGGAGTCTATTATTGTTCCCAAGAAGGGAACTCTTGTTGACGGGGAAAGAGAACTTTTTTCTATATTCACTTTCCATCCGTGAGATCTGAGAAAGGCTAGGACGATGTCCGTATGAGCCTTTGCTTTTGACAGAGACGACGCTTGAATCAGGATGTCGTCCAAGTACGGTACTACTGCAATGCCCCTTGGTCTTAGAACCGCTAGAAGGGACCCTAGTACCTTTGTGAAAATTCTCAGAGCAGTGGCTAAACCGAATGGAAGTGCCACAAACTGGTAATGCTTGTCCAGAAAAGCGAACCTTAGGAACTGATGATGTTCCTTGTGGATAGGAATATGTAGGTACGCATCCTTTAAATCCACCGTGGTCATAAATTGACCTTCCTGGATGGTAGGAAGGATCGTTCGAATGGTTTCCATTTTGAACGATGGAACCCTGAGAAATTTGTTTAGGATCTTGAGATCTAAAATTGGTCTGAATGTTCCCTCTTTTTTGGGAACTATGAACAGGTTGGAGTAAAACCCCATCCCTTGTTCTCCTATTGGAACTGGATGAATTACTCCCATCTTTAACAGGTCTTCTACACAATGTAAGAATGCCTGTCTTTTTATTTGGTTTGAAGATAATTGAGACCTGTGGAACCTTCCCCTTGGGGGTAGTTCCTTGAATTCCAGGAGATAACCTTGAGAAACTATTTCTAGTGCCCAAGGATCCTGAACATCTCTTGCCCAGGCCTGAGCAAAGAGAGAAAGTCTGCCCCCCACCAGATCCGGTCCCGGATCGGGGGCCATCCCTTCATGCTGTTTTGGTAGCAGTGGCAGGCTTCTTGGCCTGCTTACCCTTGTTCCAGCCTTGCATCGGTCTCCAGGCTGGTTTGGGTTGAGAAGTATTACCCTCTTGCTTAGAGGATGTAGAAGTAGAGGCTGGTCCGTTTCTGCGAAAGGGACGAAAATTAGGCTTATTTTTAGCCTTAAAAGACCTATCCTGAGGAAGGGCGTGGCCCTTTCCCCCGGTGATGTCTGAAATAATTTCTTTCAAATCAGGACCAAACAGTGTTTTACCCTTGAAAGGGATGTTAAGCAATTTTGTCTTGGAAGACACATCCGCTGACCAAGACTTTAGCCAAAGCGCTCTGCGCGCCACGATAGCAAACCCTGAATTTTTCGCAGCTAATCTAGCTAATTGCAAAGCGGCATCTAGAATAAAAGAGTTAGCCAATTTAAGTGCTTGAACTCTGTCCATAACCTCCTCATACGAAGATTCTTTATTGAGCGACTTTTCTAGTTCTTCGAACCAGAAACACGCTGCCGTAGTGACAGGAACAATGCATGAAATTGGTTGTAGAAGGTAACCTTGCTGAACAAACATCTTTTTAAGCAAACCCTCTAGTTTTTTATCCATAGGATCTTTGAAAGCACAACTATCTTCTATGGGAATAGTAGTGCGTTTGTTTAGAGTAGAGACCGCCCCCTCGACCTTAGGGACTGTCTGCCATAAGTCCTTTCTGGGGTCGACTATAGGAAATAATTTCTTAAATATAGGGGGAGGAACAAAAGGTATGCCGGGCCTTTCCCACTCCTTATTTACTATGTCCGCCACCCGCTTGGGTATAGGAAAAGCATCGGGGGGCACCGGAACCTCTAGGAACTTGTCCATCTTACATAATTTCTCTGGAATGACCAAATTGTCACAATCATCCAGAGTAGATAATACCTCCTTAAGCAGTGCGCGGAGATGTTCTAATTTAAATTTAAATGTTACAACATCAGGTTCAGCTTGTTGAGAAATTTTTCCTGAATCTGAAATTTCTCCCTCAGACAAAACCTCCCTCCTGGCCCCTTCAGATTGGTGTGAGGGTATGTCAGAAACGTTATCATCAGCGTCCTCTTGCTCTTCAGTGTTTAAAACAGAGCAATCGCGCTTTCTCTGATAAGTAGGCATTTTAGATAAAATATTAGCAATAGAATTATCCATAACAGCCGTTAATTGTTGCATGGTAATAAGTATTGGCGCACTAGATGTACTAGGGGCCTCTTGTGTGGGCAAAACTGGTGTAGACACAGAAGGGGATGATGCAGTACCATGCTTACTCCCCTCATTTGAAGAATCATCTTGGGCAATATTATTATCTGTGGCATCATTGTCCCTACTTTGTTTGGACACTATGTCACAATTATCAAATATATTTAAATGGGGAGACACATTGGCTTTCATACATATAGAACATCGCTTATCTGATGGTTCAGACATGTTAAACAGGCTTAAACTTGTCAACAAAGCACAAAAAACGTTTTAAAATAAAACCGTTACTGTCACTTTAAATTTTAAACAGAACACACTTTATTACTGAATATGCGAAAAAGCATGAAGGAATTGTTCAAAATTCACCAAAATTTCACCACAGTGTCTTAAAGCCTTAAAAGTATTGCACACCAAATTTGAAAGCTTTAACCCTTAAAATAACGGAACCGGAGCCGTTTTTACATTTAACCCCTATACAGTCCCAGGTATCTGCTTTGCTGAGACCCAACCAAGCCCAGAGGGGAATACGATACCAAATGACGCCTTCTATAAGCTTTTTCAGTGGTTCTTAGCTCCTCACACATGCATCTGCATGCCTTGCTTTCCAAAAACAACTGCGCATTAGTGGCGCGAAAATGAGGCTCTGCCTATGACTAGAGAAGGCCCCCATCTGAAAAAGGTGTCCATACAGTGCCTGCCGTTTTTTAACAACAATCCCCAAGATTATAATAACTATAAAGAGTTATAATCAGCCAAATATGCTTAGCAAAGTAATCGTTTTAGCCCAGAAAAATGTCTACCAGTTTTTAAGCCCTTATAAAGCCCTTTATTCTTTTACTTAATCTAAGAAAATGGCTTACCGGTCCCCATAGGGAAAATGACAGCCTTCCAGCATTACAAAGTCTTGTTAGAAATGTGGCCAGTCATACCTCAGGCAGAAAAGTCTGCCAACTGCTTCCCCCAACTGAAGTTACTTCATCTCAACAGTCCTGTGTGGAAACAGCAATCGATTTTAGTAACGTTTGCTAAAATCATCTTCCTCTTACAAACAGAAATCTTCATCTCTTTTCTGTTTCAGAGTAAATAGTACATACCAGCACTATTTTAAAATAACAAACACTTGATTGAAGAATAAAAACTACATTTAAACACCAAAAAACTCTTAACCATCTCCGTGGAGATGTTGCCGGTGCAACGGCAAAGAGAATGACTGGGGTAGGCGGAGCCTAGGAGGGATCATGTGACCAGCTTTGCTGGGCTCTTTGCCATTTCCTGTTGGGGAGGAGAATATCCCACAAGTAAGGATGACGCCGTGGACCGGACACCTATGTTGGAGAAATCAACACTTGACAAAGTGCACCCCCCACTGTTCACCGTAAATCACCGTAAATCAATCACTCGACAACAACCGTGGCACACCAAACAGACCCGATATCTTTAGCAATGTTTACCGGCTGCTGAACCGCAGTGGAGGAAATCACGCACCCGTTCTGATTACCTACATTATAAATTCATCCTTAAAGGGACACTGTACCCAAAAAATTTCTTTTGTGATTCAAACTGAGCATGAAATTTTAAGCAACTTTCTAATTTACTCCTATTATCAAATTTTCTTCATTCTCTTGGTATCTTTATTTGAAATGCAAGAATGTAAGTTTAGATGCCGGCCCATTTTCGGTAAACAACCTGGAATGTCCTTGCTGATTGGTGGATAAATTCATCCACCAATAAAAAAAGTGCTGTCCAGAGTACTGAAACCAAAAAAAAGCTTAGATGCCTTCTTTTTCAAATAATGATAGCAAGAGAACAAAGAAAAATTGATAATAGGAGTAAATTAGAAAGTTGCTTAAAATTGCATGCTCTTTCTGAATTACAAAAGAAAAAAATTGGGTTCAGTGTCCCTTTAACTCATACAATTCTGCTCTCAGCCTGGCCAAACAAATCTATTTCTCCTCCCTTGTGATAACTCACACATCCAACCCAAGAAAGCTGTTCTCAACCTTTAACTCCCTTCCACCCCCGCCTGCACCTGTGCCCACTACCAAACTCACTGCTCAGAATATTGCTGATCACTTCAAAAATAAAATTGACACCATTAGTAAAGACATTTACACCTCACACCCCTCACCACCAGCCCTCCTACCCATCCCTTCTATTAACAAAACTCTCTGCTTCTTTCCTCCTTTAACAGAGGATGAAGTCTCCATACTTCTATCTTCAGCTCATCTCACAACCTGCCCACTTGATCCTATTCCTTCACAACAACTTCTCTCTCTCTCTGCTTCACTAACCCCTATTATAACTCACCTCTTTACCCGTCTCTCAATGCTGGCACATTTTCTGATCCATTCAAGCATGCATCAATCACACCAATTCTAAAAAAGCCTTCACTTGACCCCTCCACCCCTTCTATCGACCAGTCTCCTTACTTCCCTTTGCTTCTAAATTATTGGAATGACTGGTCTATAATCGACTTACTCAATCTCACAACTAACTCCTTACATGATCCACTACAATCTGGTTTCCGCCCTAAACTCTCAATAGAAACCGCTCTCACTAAAGTAACAAATGACTCCTTACTAATTCTTCTTGACCTATCCGCTGCTTTCGACACAATTAACCATCCTCTCCTCCTAAAAATCCTACATTCATTTGGCATCCGAGACACAGCCCTCTCCTGGTTTGCTTCATATATCTCAAACCGCTTGTTTTCAGTTTCCTTTAGCAACACATCTTCTGATCCTTTGCCTCTCTCAGTTGGAGTACCAAAAGGCTCTGTCTTGGGTCCCTTGCTTTTCTCTCTATATACATCCTCCCTTGGAAAACATATAGCCTCCTTTGGCTTCCAGTACCACTTATATGCTGATGATACACTAATCTATCTTTCTTCCCCTGGTATCTCTCCCTGTTTACTCAACCAGATTTCCAACTGACTCTCTGCAATTTCCTCTTGGATGTCCTCACACTACATGGTTATACTCAATACTGGGATTAACAAAGGACCTAATTATCCCCGGAGTGAGCTGTGCAGGAGTTCTCTGTATCCACCTGAGAGAACTAGCCTGTTTGAGTGCTCACAAATATCAACTTAACAAGAATTGCTTCGATATTGCTACTTTGTTTCACCGTCTTAGGAATAGACCACAGTAAACCTACCTCATTGGTTAACTAAAGGTCACGTGACCGGGACATTCAAAACAACCCATCTCAGCGTTCAGTCACCAACCTTGGCCCTCATCAAACAGAGGTATTTGCCGCTAATGCCGAGGGTTTTTTCTGCCAGCCACATACTTTATATTATTACTAATACAGTGACTGAATACTAGATTGTTTGCCAAATTGCAAATATTTATGATGGTTTGAACAGTAGTTAACAATATTAGTTGCGTATCACACACTCTCTCGATATCAAAACCATTTGTTTTTATG
Organism: Bombina bombina; assembly: GCF_027579735.1. Classification (NCBI taxonomy): domain Eukaryota; kingdom Metazoa; phylum Chordata; class Amphibia; order Anura; family Bombinatoridae; genus Bombina; species Bombina bombina. The sequence goes on from NC_069499.1 coordinate 1,193,476,713, forward strand.
ATATATTGTATTCACCATTTTTAGGATATATTGGGGCATATGTATCAAGCTCTGAATGGAGCTTGATGCCCCGTGTTTCTGGCGAGCCTGCAGACTCGCCAGAAACAGCAGTTATGAAGCAGCGGTCACAAAGACCGCTGCTCCATAACCTGTCTGCCTGCTCTGAGCAGGCAGACAGACAGACAGACATCGCCGGAAATCAGCCCGATCGAGTACGATCGGGTTGATTGACACCCCCTGCTAGCAGCCTATTGGCCACGAGTCTGCAGGGGGCGGCGTTGCACCAGCAGCTCTTGTGAGCTGCTGGTGCAATGCTGAATACGGCGAGCGTATTGCTCGCCGTATTCAGCGAGGTCTGTCGGACCTGATCCGCACTGTTGGATCAGGTCCGACAGACCTTGATAAATAGGGGCCATTGTATTTACCATATCATTGATTTTATTTCTTCTACAAGATACGACGAGTCCACGGATTTCATCCTTACTTGTGGGATATTAACCTCCTGCTAACAGGAAGTGGCAAAGAGCACCACAGCAGAGCTGTATATATAGCTCCTCCCTTCCCTCCACCCCCAGTCATTCTCTTTGCCTGTGTTAGTAATAGGAAGAGGTAAAGTGAGGTGTTAGTTTTATATTCTTAAATCAAGAAGTTTTTTATTTTAAATGGTACCGGTGAGTACTATTTTCCTCAGGGAGATATGGAAGAAGATTTCTGCCCTGAGGTTGATGATCTTAGCAGACGTAACTGAGATCCATGTTGGTTCCCACAGAGTTTCTGAAGGTAGTGCAAGAGAAATATTCAGTGTGGAGAACGGTTGCATGCTACAAGCATTGAGGTATGTTCAGTCTTTTATTTCTGAGGAGACTTGTTATATCAGAACTGGCTGACATTTTTTTTCCCTGCAAGGGAAGGGGTAAGAAGTAGACCTGTTTACAAAGGGTGTTACTGTAAATCCTATGCTTATTTCTTTCATTGACATAGTACTGGGCTGAAGTAATATAAAAATGGACACTGGGAGAGGCAGCTTAACGTTTTTATTTGGTTGGATAAAAATACAAATATAAGTATGGCTGCAGCATTACTGTGATATTTTTAGGGCACCACATGGCTTTCTTTATTAACCCCTTCCCATGCGGTGATACAAATTAGTTTGTTCGACGTCCATGATGGGCGGGCGCAGTTTACTCTGAGAGAAGGCAGCAGGCATTAGCTCCGGTTGGGCCTAAACTTGTGTTCTGTTCACTGGATCGTTGTCGAGTTGTTTTGCAGTACCCTGGGGGCAGGTAGGTGCCACAGCTGAGCTGTGGCGAGGTGCAGGGGTAATTTTTTCAAACAAAATATATTTTTTGCTATAAATGTCCTGTAGAGGTAAATATCGCCTTTGCTCTTCAGGTGCAATAATTTTTGCCCACATTGAACATGTGTGTTTAATCATATTGTGTTATTTAACGTTATAAAGCAGTTTTGGAAAAATTGTGCGCTTTTTTATTTCTTAAAGGCGCAGTACACATTTTAGGAAAAATCATTGAAATCAATAAATAAAGTGTTTAACGACTATTGTGGTTATTGCTAGTCTGTTCAACATGTCTGACATTGAGGATACTAATTGCTCTATGTGTTTAGAAGCCATTGTAGAACCCCCGCTTACTTTGTGTACCTCTTGTACTGAAAGGGCCTTACAATGTAAAAAGCATATTTTAGGTAAAGAAAGTGTGCCTAAGGATGATTCTCAGTCTGAAGAGAATCAGGATATGCCATCCAATTCTCCCCAAGTGTCACAACCTTTAACGCCCACACAAGCAACGCCAAGTACCTCTAGTGCGTCTAATTATTTTACTCTGCAGGAGATGGCTGCAGTTATGTCAACTACCCTTACAGAGGTATTATCTAAATTACCAGTGTTACAGGGTAAACGCAGTAGGTCAAGTATTAATGTAAATACTGAATCCTCTGATGCTTTATTGGCTATTTCCGATGTACCCTCACAGTGCTCTGAGTTGGGGGTCAGGGAATTGCTGTCTGAGGGAGAACTTTCAGACTCGGGAAATATGTTACCTCAGACAGATTCGGATGTCATGTCCTTTAAATTTAAGCTTGAACACCTCCGCCTGTTACTTAGGGAGGTTTTAGCGACTCTGGATGATTGTGACCCTATTGTAATACCACCAGAGAAATTGTGTAAAATGGACAAATATCTAGAGGTACCTACTTACACTGATGTTTTTCCGGTTCCTAAAAGAATTTCGGAAATTGCAAAAAAGGAATGGGATAGACCAGGTATACTGTTCTCTCCTCCTCCTAATTTTAAGAAAATGTTTCCCATATCAGACACCATTCGGGACTCTTGGCAGTCGGTCCCTAAGGTGGAGGGAGCTATATCTACCCTGGCTAAGCATACAACTATACCTATCGAGGACAGTTGTGCTTTCAAAGTCCCTATGGATAAGAAGTTAGAGGGTCTTCTAAAGAAATTATTTATTAATCAGGGTTTTCTTTTACAACCTACAGCTTGCATTGTTCCAGTTACTACTGCAGCAGCTTTTTGATTTGATGCTCTAGAAGAGTCTCTGAAGGTTGAGACCCCATTAGAGGACATTTTGGATAGAATTGAGGCTCTTAAGCTAGCTAATTATTTTATTACAGATGCCGCTTTTCAAATTGCTAAATTAGCAGCGAAAAATGCAGGCTTTGCCATTTTAGCGCGTAGAACGTTATGACTCAAATCGTGGTCTGCTGATGTGTCATCAAAATCTAAGCTCTTAGCTATTCCTTTCAAAGGTAAGACCCTATTCGGGCCTGAATTGAAGGAAATCATTTCTGACATTACTGGAGGTAAAGGCCACGCCCTACCTCAGGGATAGGTCTGTTAAGATGAGGGGTAAACAAAATAATTTTTGTTCCTTTCGAAATTTTAAAGGAGTACCCTCTGCTTCCTCTTCCTCCACAAAGCAGGAAGGGAGTTTTGCTCAATCCAAGTCCGTCTGGAGACCCAACCAGGCTTGGAATTGTCAGGTTTCCTCTTAGAGAATGGTTAATACCATCATCAGACCGTCCCTTTAAGGATTCCAATACTTCAATCACTCCACCCTATATAAACACCACATTGGCCCTTCCCTCATTGCTTAGTATTGAAGTGAATATCTCATTCTTATCCTGAGCCTATCCTGTGAACGCTGTTCACACCTCAGTCTCCCTGCTGCTGCAGATTCACCTGTGAACGCTGTTCACACTGAAATTACTTTGTTGTTCCTCTCTTAACTGTGAACGCTGTTCACACTTTATTCGCAACATACAGCAGACCTGCTTTAACTCTCATTCTGTGTCAGTGTCTTTCCAGATTTACCCTTCACCTACCTACAACTCGGATCTCCGGTTTCACTTACACCTCTGCTCTACTTCCAAGTGCTACGCTAACGGCTCTCCTTGCGGTGACGTCACACGCCTGCTGCTCACTATCTCCGGATCAACCGCTTTCAGTCTGTGTACTCTCTACCACTCCATAATTAGTAAGTGTGCAAATTTGTCTAAGATATATTCACATATCTATTTCTATATCTCGCACCTGCCTTAATGTTACTTTGTTGCCGGATAACTCTGATTAACTACCGTTCAGCTTAACCTTTTATGTTTTCATCTGGCTTTTCCTTATTGCCGTATTGACTCTTATTTTTTCATACCATTTTTATGTTTTTCAACCGGTTCTACCTATAATACAAGGGGTCATATTCTCTGCCATTTTTACATGTTTGTGCACATACTTTTTTCTGTTTTTTATGATCTTGCATTCCTTGGGAAAACTAAAGTACATTTCTCCCTGCTGCAATTGTTAGTGCTAATTAGCACATGTGGCAGCAATAGGGTTAATGTGCTTGTAAATCCCTATAACAATTACAGCCTGGTGATACAAGGTAACCACTAATGCTCCTACACTTACAAGTGTGGTTCCCTGTATCTTTTTGCTACAAATTATTATTACTATCTATTTGACTCAGCAGTTTTGGTTCATTAGTTCATTCGCTATTGTCTGTATTTTTCTAGATACAAGACTGAGCATTGTGACAGGAATAAAGGTAAACAATCCAAGAAGCCCGCTGCTGCTACAAAGACAGCATGAAGGGGCGGCCCCTGATCCGGGACCGGATCTAGTAGGGGGCAGACTTTCTTTCTTTGCTTCGGCAAAAGATGTTCAGGACCCCTGGGCATTGGAAATCGTGACCCACGGGTATCAACTATCAACTGGAATTCAAGGATTTTCTCCCAAGAGGGAGATTCCACCTTTCACGTTTGTCTGTAGACCAGATAAAAAGAGAGGCGTTCTTACACTGGGTAAAAGACCTCTCTACCAGTAATTTGTCCCGTTCCAAAACTGGAACAGGGACAGGGGTTTTACTCCAATCTTTTCGTGGTTACCAAAAAAGAGGGAACTTTCAGACCCTTTCTAGATCTCAAGTGTCTAAACAAATTTCTCAGAGTCCAATCGTTCAAGATGGAGACTATACGAACAATCTTACCAATGATCCAGGAGGGTCAATTTATGACTACCGTGGACTTGAAGGATGCATACCTTCATATCCCTATTCACAAAGATCATCATCAGTTCCTAAGGTTTGTCTTCCTGGACAAACATTTTCAGTTTGTGGCTCTTTCCTTCGGGCTAGCCACAGCACCCAGGATCTTCACAAAGGTTCTAGGGTCCCTTCTGGCGGTTCTCAGACCGCGGGGTATAGCAGTGGCGCCTTATCTGGACGATATTCTGATTCAGGCGTCAACTTATCAGCTGACAAAATCTCACACGGACACAGTGTTGTCCTTCCTGAGAACTCACGGTTGGAAGGTGAACATAGAAAAGAGTTCACTAGTTCCACCGACAAGGGTTCCCTTCTTAGGAACTCTGATAGACTCGGTAGACATGAAAATATTTCTGACGGAGGTCAGAAAGTCAAAGATTCTAAATACTTGCCGAGTACTTCAGTCCATTCCTCGGCCATCAGTGGCTCAGTGTATGGAGGTAATTGGATTAATGGTAGCGGCAATGGACATCATTCCGTTTGCTCGTTTTCATCTCAGACCACTGCAGATGTGCATGCTCGGACAGTGGAATGGGGACTATGCGAATTTATCTCCTCAGATAAATCTGGATCAAGAGACCAGAGACTCTCTTCTTTGGTGGTTGTCACCGGATCATCTGTCTCAGGGGACGTGTTTCCGCAGACCCTAGTGGGTAATAGTGACAACAGACGCTAGTCTACTGGGCTGGGGTGCAGTCTGGAACTCTCTGAAGGCTCAGGGTGTTTGGACTCAGGTGGAGTCTCTACTTTCAATCAATATTCTGGAACTGAGAGCAATATTCAATGCGCTGCAGGCGTGGCCTCAGTTGGCTTCGGCCAAATTCATCAGATTCCAGTCGGACAATATCACGACTGTGGCTTCTATCAATCATCAGGGGGGAACAAGGAGTTCCTTAGCGATGATAGAAGTATCCAAGATAATCCGTTGGGCGGAGGCCCACTCTTGTTATCTACCAGCAATCTACATCCCAGGAGTAGAGAACTGGGAAGCAGATTTTTTAAGTCGTCAGACTTTTCATCCGGGGGAGTAGGAACTCCACTGGAAGTGTTTGCCTCATTGATTCACCAATGGGGCAGACCAGAATTGGATCTGATGGCATCTCATCAGAATGCCAAGCTTCCACGTTACGGATCCAGGTCAAGGGATCCTCAGGCCGAACTCATGGATGCCTTGGCAGTGCCTTGGTCGTTCAGCCTAGCTTATGTGTTTCCACCATTTCCTCTCCTTCCACGCGTGATTGCTCGGATCAAACAGGAGAGAGCTTCAGTAATCCTGATAGCACCTGCATGGCCACGCAGGACTTGGTATGCGGATCTAGTGGACATGTTCTCTCTGCCACCGTGGAAACTTCCTTTGAGACAGGGCCTTCTCATTCAAGGACCTTTTCAACATCCAAATCTAAATTCTCTGCAGTTGACTGCTTGGAGATTGAATGCTTGATTTTATCTAAGCAGGGATTCTCTGATTCGGTCATTGATACTTTGATACAGGCACGTAAGCCTGTCACTAGAAAAATCTATCATAACATATGGCGTAAATATCTTTATTGGTGTGAATCCAAGGGCTACTCATGGAGTAAAGTTAGGATTCCCAGGATTCTGTCTTTTCTCCAAGAAGGATTGGAGAAAGGGTTATCAGCAAGTTCCTTAAAGGGACAGATTTCTGCTTTGTCAATTTTGCTTCACAAGCGTTTGGCAGATGTGCCAGATGTTCAGTCTTTTTGTCAGGCTCTAACCAGAATTAAGCCTGTATTTAGACCAATTACTTTGAATTTAGTTCTTAGAGTTCTTTAAGGGGTTCCGTTTGAACCCATGCATTCCATAGATATAAAACTGTTATCTTGAAAAGTTTTATTTTAGTTGCTATTTCTTCTGCTCGTAGAGTTTCTGAGCTTTCAGCGTTACAATGTGATTCGCCTTATCTTATATTTCATTCTGATAAGGTGGTTTTACGTACCAAACCTGGATTTCTTCCTAAGGTTCTTTCAAATAAGAATATTAATCAGGAAATTGTTGTTCCTTCCTTGTGTCCTAATCCTTCTTCTAAGAAAGAGCGTCTGTTACATAACCTGGACGTGGTCCGTGCCTTGAAGTTTTACTTAAGGCAACCAAGGATTTCCATCAATCATCTTCATTATTCATTGTTTATTCTGGAAAGCGTAGGGGTCAGAAAGCTACGGCTACCTCTCTTTCTTTTTGGCTGAGGAGTATCATCCGCCTGGCATATGAGACTGCTGGACAGCAGCCTCCTGAAAGAATTACGGCTCATTCTACTAGGGCTGTGGCTTCCACATGGGTCTTTAAAAACAATGCTTCTGTTGAACAGATTTGTAAGGCTGCAACTTGGTAGTCCCTTCATACTTTTTCCAAATTTTACAAATTTGATACTTTTGCTTCTTCTGAGGCTGTTTTTGGGAGAAAGGTTCTTCAAGCAGTGGTGCATTCCGTTTAGGTCTCTATCTTGTCCCTCCCTTTCATCCGTGTCCTGTAGCTTTGGTATTGTATCCCACAAGTAAGGATGAAATCCGTGGACTCGTCATATCTTGTAGAAGAAAAGGAAATTTATGCTTACCTGATAAATTGATTTCTTCTATGATACGACGAGTCCATGGCCCTCCATGTCATTTTTAAGACAGATTATATTTTTTTACAACTTCAGTCACCTCTGCACCTTTAGCTTTTCCTTTCTCTTCCTAAACCTTCGGTCGAATGACTGGGGGTGGAGGGAAGGGAGGAGCTATATATACAGCTCTGCTGTGGTGCTCTTTGCCACTTCCTGTTAGCAGGAGGTTAATATCCCACAAGTAAGGATGAAATCCGTGGACTCGTCGTATCGTAGAAGAAATCAATTTATCAGGTAAGCATAAATTTCCTTTTTGTTATTTGCTGCCGGCATCATATTTGATTTTATCTATTTTAGTTCTAGTGTAGCTACCTGCGAGTAGTCGCATATATATTTTTTATACATTATCATTTCTGTTTATATATTCAACCGACATATTCAATTTTCTGTTTAGAAATTTTTATTCAATTATTATTTCTTATATTTAGACAGTAAGCTCTTTTCTTAGGAGCGCTTATCCACTTTTTGTTTTCTTGTAAATTAGTTTTTTCACATTTTAGTGGATTATTGTGAATTTTCTGGATACAGCCAACTCTCAGTATTAAGAGCACTCACACCTCTCACCACCTTTTTCCAAGCCTCCTTTGGCTTCCAGTACTGCTTATATGCTGAAGATACACAAATCTATCTTTCTTCCCCTGATATCTCTCCCTCTTTACTCAAACAGATTTCCATCTGTCTCACTGCAATTTCCTCTTGGATGTTTTCACACTACCTCCAACTCAATCTGTCCAAAACTGAGCTGCTTCTTATTCCCCCCCCCCCCCCTCTTCCAGACATCTGACATTCCTCTGGCGGTCGAAGACTCTATTCTCAACACCTCACCCCAGGTCCACTGTCTTAGGATCACACTTGACTCAGAACTCCCATTCAACCCACATATACAAGCAATTACCAAATCCTACCGTGCACACCTATGCAACATTTCCACAATTCGTCCCTTCCTTACTCAAAAAACTAGAAAAATACTTATTCATTCCCTCATTTTGTCACACATTGACTATTGCAATTTACTTCTAAATGGCCTTCCAAAACACTGCCTCTCCTCCCTCCAATCTATTATGAATGCTTCAGCTAGACTCATCCACCTAAGTCATCAATCCACTCCGCTCTGCCAGTTTCTACACTCTCTCTCCATACACTTTAGAATACAGTTTAAAGTATTAACCCTAACTTTCAAAGCACTCAAGAGCCTCACTCCCAACTATATTTCCTCTCTCATCTCCAAATATTCTCCGACCCGTCCTCTTCGATCAACCTCTGACCTCTCTCCACTCCTATTATCTCTACATACCACTCCTGCCTCCAAGACTTCTCATGTGCTGCTCCTGTCCTCTGGAACTCTGTACCCCGCTCCTTAAGACTGTCTCCAACCTTGTATAGCTTCAGATGCTCCTTGAAAACACAGCTATTCAAATAGGCTTACCATCTCTCATCTGAACCAAAATATTTCTTGAACACCATGACTCACTTCTGCAACTACAATCCATGTAACAAGCTACCTCAAACCTTATGTCTCTGCACCCTCAACCTGTAGACTGTAAGCTCTCCGGAGCAGGGCCCTCTTTCTCCTGTACTAGATTTGTTTAGTTGTTATGTTTTGTATTTTATCACAAATCCTTGTCATTGTATACCCCTATCTTTGTACCCAGCGCTACGGAATTTGTCAGCGCTATACAAATAATAATAATACATGGATGTTAAACAGTCAGTTTCATTGTATGAAAAAAGCACTAAGCAGTTGCTTATACTTAAAGGGGCATGAAACTCAATTTTTTTCATTTATGATTGAGAAAGAGTATGCAATTTTAAACAACTTTCTAATTTACTTCTATTATCTCATTTGCTTCATTCTCTTGATATCCTTTGATGAATAGCATATATAGATAGGCTCAGTAGCTGTTGATTGGTAGCTGCACATAGATGCCTCATGTGATTGGCTCACCCATGTGTATTGCTATTTCTTCAACAAAGTATATCTAAAGAAGGAAGCAAATTGGATAATAGAAGTAAATTGGAATGTTGCTTAAAATTGTATTGTCTGCCTGAATCATGAAAGAAAAATGTTGGGTTTAGTGCCCCTTTAATAGAAAGCATTGCAGTATGTATTATTTATCTATTTGGATGGATTTTACCTTTTTATTTTTTTATTGAGGAATTATAATCAGAACATAATATAAATGAATACAAGATTCTGTGTAGGTTACATTTACAAAATTTCCAAATAAGGATACACTCACAAGCACATGAAACTTAACATTTAGATAGAACCTACTTTATAATATAACTTACACATTCAAAATTATGAACTTAGTGTGTGAGATCTCTTTTTACTTTTGAACCTATAATAATGATCTTCATTTTTGGCCCCTAAACAAATAATCAGACTTCTCTTGGGTCCTTAACAAAATTTATAAGAAAAACGATATAGGGGTTATACAATAGTGAGACTAAAGAAGGAAAAAAAAACAACTATGCAATCCAAATGTTATGATACATATATATTTAAGGCCAAAACTGAATCAGCTGATAGTGTTCTTACGTGTGCTTGGCTCCTTGCCGAGATATCTTCCACAAAGATAATAAATAAAATAAAAAATACCTGCAGTGGGAAGTAAGTTGTAATGCAGCAAATATAGAGGTAATTGTATGAGTTTGAGGATAGGAGGAAACTAGTCTCATCGCTCATATTACTTTTGAGAGTGATCAAATTAATCTGATGTGACTATGCTGCCATCTAGTGGTCTAAGGAGAAAATAAATATATTATTGAAAGCAAGCAATTTCTATTATATTAAGGCATTTGATGGCTCTATTTGCTCAAGAAATGTTACTTCAACCCTCTCGCTGCTCTGGCCACAAGCCACGAATAATGGACTAGAGTGCTATTTAATCATTTAAGCCATCATTGTCATTTTTAGTACAACAGGCTTCAAACAAATGATGTAGTTAAAGATATGTCTCCTAATACCATTATAATCAAAAGGGTATAGGTTGTACAAAATAGTGGGGTATAGCAGGAAAGTAACATAAAATCTACTGCCTCAGTAAGCAAACTCTTTCTACAGCATAACAACAAGATCTGTGGGAGATGCATAATAATAAATGACTGTATATGTTTAAGAATATAAGGCTAAACTGATCAGGTTATTACTAAGTCATTCTATAAAGTCCCCATGTCCTTTGTAATGGGGCTATGTTGCCAGAAATGGGTTGTATGACGGTGATCAACACCAAGATTTTTATCCCTCTCCGGTCCTCGCCAGTCCCTGCTCACGCTTTAGTTCTAAAAGAACAGGCTTATGATTGTCCATGAGGGAGCTGGTGAAGGCTGTGTTCTCATTGCGGATGTATGGTAGTCCAGTAGTTGATAACATGCGGTCAGAAGCTCTGCATGAGCAAATCCTAGAGTCATATTGCTGGTTCAGGGATAGTCGCCAGGAAATAATGCCCCCATTATTAGAGCTGTCGGATATTATTTTATAAGGTCTCATGTCCCGTTCTGGGCTGATTAAGGCTGTTAGCAGATGTAACAAGTCATCCCCTGTAGGGAACTGTATATCCCTTTCATATTCATTTAATGATGGCTTCCGTTTCATGTAAGGGCTTGCTGCTATGCAGGGTCCAAGGGTACTGATCAAGTAGAAATTCCAGCAGCACAGCAGCAAATATTAAACAAGAAGTTAATTTCTTCACATCAAACAGGTACAGCACATGGAATAAATGTCTAATGCATTTCGCGCCCCCTAGTGGCGCTTAATCATAGTCTATGATGAAGCGCCACTAGGGGGCGCAAAACGCGTCAGACGTTTATTCCATGTGCTGTACCTGTTTGATGTTAGAAATACACTTCTTGTTTAATATTTGCTGCTGTGCTGCTGGAATTTCTACTTGATTTGCTTATTGCAGTTGTTTTACTGCTTTTCCTGGCATTGCACTCAGCCCATGTACAGCATCATCACACCTGCCGTATGGACTTGTGACGTCTGACGTCACTAGTAAGAGCAGATCAGGAGCGCCCCATGGTGAGTTCGGAGCGGTCACTTCAAAAATGTCTCCAGGAGTACTGGTGCCTTTCTGTTCCCAAATGATATGTGTTAAGATAGATGGGCAGTCAGTAGGTATTGTGATTAGCTGTGGTAGGGCCCACTCACTGGGATAGTTGATCATGTCATGATGTAAGGTCAGATTTGCTGTGTGTGTAAATCTTCGCCTTTTGTAGGTATATTTTTCATATGTGATAAAAGTTCTTTCTCTGAGGGTGCTCTGTCAATTAGTGATTGAAATAGTGCCTCAAGTTTATAAAATTGTCGATCCAGGATATCTATATCGTCACTCCTTTTGGTTGTGTTTTGCGTTGCCATTTCAGATGTGTAGATCATTAGGCTGGTAGTGAATATGAATTTAGCAGAGAGATGACTCGTCAAGGATTATTGATATAATGCGCTTGTTGTTGAAAGTGCAGCCAAGCAGTGGCTAGATACCCCAGGGGTCGGGGGGGGGGGGGTAAAGCTGCCTGAGAGAGTGCTGCCGCTACAGGCCTCAATTATCTGATTCCGGCTCTGGCATCACCAACACAGCAGTTTAAGGTATGGGGTTTGAGAGCAGGTAACTGTGAGTACAATAAAATTTGTAGATTTGTTGAATGCTGTTTTTTTTTTTTTTTTACACAATCTGTTCCTTTTTATGATTTATTATCCCTTTAACACAGACTGGAATAGACTTCATTGTCATTAGGCTTTGCTATCAGCCCTTATCAGCATATTTTACAGCCACTTTAAGATTTGGAAATGTAAGTATAGGATGTAAAAACAACAACACAATTTATGCTTACCTGATAAACTATTTTTTTCATGGTGGTGTGAGTCAACAATCTATTGCTCATGGGACTTACACTTCTCTCCCACTAGGAGGAGGCGGCAAAGATTCCCAAACCCCAAGAGCCCTATAAAAACACTCCCACCTCACACATACCTCAGTCTAATGTATGGACAAGCAAAGTGAGGTAAGAAAAAGAAATTAAAGCCATAAAAGAAGCAGGGGGAAAAAAAGATGTGCTAAATAAACAAAATAACCCCAAAAAACATAAGGTAGAATGAGCAGTAATCCGTTGCGGTGGAGGCTGACCTGGCTTTAAGTAAGCCTTGTGAATCAAAAAGTTCAACCAAGAGGCCAAAGAAACAGCAGAAACTTTCTGACCTTTCCTAGGACCAGAAAAATAAATGAACAAACTAAAAGTTTGTATAAAGCCCGTAGTAGTAGTATCAATGTAATATTTCAATGCTCTAACAACGTCCAAAGAATGCAAAGATCTCTCTAAAGCATTCTTAGGATTATGACACAAAGAAGGAACAACCTTTCTGCTAAAGTTGTCTGAAAAACAACCTTAGGCAAAAAATAAAAAGAAGTCAGTAAAATTGCCTTATCCTAATGATTAATCGTATAAGGAGGATCACAAGAAAGAGCAGATAACTCAGAAACTCTTGTAGCAGAAGATAGATCCAAAATAAGTAACAACACTTTCCGTGAAAGTAGCTTAATATCCACCATATGCATAAGTTCAAAATGAGAAAACAGCTTGATTACAGGTTTAATACAGACCAGACCCTGAACAAAACCATGAATATCAGGAAGATTAGCAACAAAACTAAAAAAACAGAAATCTGCCCCTTCAGAGAACTGGCAGATAGGCCCTTATCCAGACCATCTTGTAAGAACTGCAAAATCCTAGGAATTTTAAATGAATGCCAGGAAAAAACATTATTTACACACCAAGACATAAAGGCCTTCCAGACCTTGTGAAAGATTCTCCTAGTTACACACTTATGAGCCTGAAATAAGGTTTCAATCACAGAATCAGAGAAACCCTATGTCTAAGGCCTAAATGTTCAATTTCCATGCCATTAAGTTTAGAGACTTTAGATCCAAATGGAAAAACGGACCTTGAGACAGAAGGTCTGACCGCAGAGAAAGTGGCCAAGGAGGGCAGCTGGACATCTGAACCAAATCTGCATACCAAATCCAGTGAGGCCACGCTGGGGCAATCAGGAATACTGAAGACTTCTCTAGGCTTCAGTATTCAACAGAGGAGGAAACCAAGGAACTACTAGAGCGTCCACTAACTCTGCCTGAGGATCCCTGTACCTGGGAAGTTTGTTGTTTAAACAAGCAGCCATCAGATCTTTCTCTGTGAGACCCAAAGATACACAATCTGAGTGAACACATCCTGGTGAAGAGACCACTCCCCTGGATGTGGAGTTTTACAACTGAGACAGTCTGCCTCCTAGTTGTTGACCTCTGGAATATGAATTGCAGACACTAGACAGGAATTGGTCTCTGCCCATGAGAGAATTTGAGACAACTCCATTAATAGAACTGTAAGTTCCCCACTGATGGTTGACATATGCTACTGCTGTGACATTGTTGAGAAGAGAATCTCATCTCTGTTTCCAGACAGAGGCCAAGCTTCAAGGGTTTGGAAAATTGCACAAAGTTCTAGATCATTTATTGGTAACCTCACCTTCCGCGGATCCCAAAACTCCCTTTGATCTCAGAGACCCCCTAACAGCTCCCCAACCTGAGACTTACATCTGTAGTGATCACAATCCAGGAAGGATGAGTAAAAGAAGCACCCTGAATAATAAATTGATGATCCAGCCACCAAGTTAGAGAATGACTTGTACTGGGATTTAAACATATCCTTTGAGACAGCAGAGTATAATCTTTGCACCACTGACACAGCATACAAAGCTGAAGAGGCCTCATGAAAATGTGCAAATGGAATTGCATCTGAAGTTTCAATCATGAGACCTAGAACTTCCATACAAAGAGCAAATGAGGAAAATGAGAGAGACTGGAGATTCTGACAAGCTGACAGCAATTTTAACCTTCTCTGCTCTGTTAGAGAGACTTATGGAAATGCAATCTATTTGAAAACCCCAAAAAACATAATTTATTCTTACCTGATAAATGTATTTATTTCTTGACACAGTGAGTCCACGGATCATCTTAATTACTGTTGGGAATATCACTCCTGACCAGCAGGAGGAGGCAAAGAGCACCACAGCAAAAGCTGTTAAATACCACTCCCCCTACCCACAATTCCCAGTCATTCGACCAAAGGGAAAAGAGAAAGGAAGTAATCTAAGGTGCAGAGGTGCCTGAAGTTTAAAGAAGAGCAAACTGTCTGAAAAACAGGGCAGGCAGTGGACTCACCATGTCAAGAAATAAATACATTTATCAAGTAAGAATAAATTATGTTTTCTTTCTAATGACACGGTTAGTCCATGGATCATCTTAATTACTGTTGGGAACCAATAGCCAAGCTAGAGAATACGGATGATAAGGGAGGGACAAGACAGTTAACCTAAACAGAAGGCACCACTGCTTGAAGAACCTTTCTCCCAAAAGAAGCCTCTGCTGAAGCAAAAGTATCAAATTTTGTAAAATTTAGAAAATGTATGCAAAGATGACCAAGTCACAGCCTTGCAAAGCTGATCTACAGAAGCTCCATTTTTGAAAGCCCAAGAAGATGAAACAGCCCCTCGTGAAATGATCTGTGATTCTCTCAGGAGGCTGCTGACCAGCAGTCTCATATGCCAAGCAAATAAGACTCCTCAACCAACAAGAAAGAGAAGTAGCAGTAGCTTTCTTACCCTTACGCTTCCCAGAAAAGACAACAAATAAAGAAGAAGACTGGCGAAAATCCTTAGTCGCCTGCAAATAATATTTAAATGCACGAACCACACCCAGGTTGTTCAACAAACGCTCCATATGAGAAGAAGGATTAGGACACAAAGAAGGAACAACAAACTCTTGATTAATATTATCAGAAACAATACGCAGAACTACCTTATCAGAGTGAAAAATAAGAAAAGGCTATTCATACTGTAAGGCTGAAAAATCCAAAACTCTTTGAGCCGAATAAATAGCCACCAGAAGCAAAACCTTCAAAGATAACATCTTAATATCCAAAGAATGCATAGATTCAAATGGAGCCTGTTGAAGGACTCCAAGGTGGAGTAGTATACTTAAACACAGGCTGAATTCTAACCAAGGCCTGACAAAAAAAAATGAACATCTGGCACATCCGCCAGGCACTTGTGCAATAAAATAGATAAAGCAGAAATTTGACCCTTCAGGGTACTAGCAGATCAATCTTTCTCAAAATCCTAGGAATCCTAACTCTACTCCACGAGTAGCCTTTGGATTCACACCAATACAAATATTTACGCCAACTCTTATAATAAATCTTCCTAGTCACAGGCTTAGGAGCCTGAATCATAGTCTCAATGACTGAATCAGAAAAAAAACATGCTTAGAAAGAATCAAGCGTTCAATCTCCAAGCAGTCAACTTCAGAGAAACAAGATATGGATGAAGGAAGGGACCCTGCAGAAGCAGATCCTTCCCTAATGGAAGAAGCCAAGGTGAAAGGGAAGACATCTCCACCAGATCTGCAAACCAGATTATGTGAGGCCACGCCGGAGCAATGAGAATGAAAGATGCCCTCTTGTTTGACCCCAGGAAGAAGAGCAAACTGAGGGAACACATATGCCAGACTGAAAGTCCAAGGAACTGCCAGAGCATCTATCAGAACAGCCTGAGGATCCTTTGACCTCGACCTGTACCTCGGGAGCTTGGCATTCTGACGAGATGCCATGAGATCCAACTTCGGCTGCCCCCAACTGAGAATCAAGCTGGAAAATATCTCTGGATGAAGTTCCCACTCCCCCGGATGAAAAGTCTGTCTGCTCAGAAAATCCGCTTCCCAATTGTCCACCCCTGGAACATGGATAGCAGACAGACAACAGTTGTGAATCTCCGCCCACTGAATAAGCTTGGCTACCTCTGTCATAGCCAAGTAACTCAGAGTTCCTCCCTGATAATTGATGTAAGCCACTGACGTTATGTTGTCCAAATGAAACCTGATAAACTAGGTTGAAGCTAGCTGAGGCCAGGCTAGAAGAGCATTGAAAATTGCTCTCAGTTCCAAAACATTTATTGGAAGAACCGACTCCTCCTGAGTCCATAGACCCTAAGCCCTTAATGAACCGCAGACAGCACCCCAGCCCAGCAAACTGGCATCCGTGGTTACAATCACCCAGGCAGGTCTGCGAAAGCAAGTTCCTTGAGAGAGAAGATCATGAGACAACCACCATGGAAGAGAAATAAATACAATGATCTAGAACAATCTTTGGAGATAGATCCGCATAATCCCCATTCCACTGCCTGAGCAAACATAACTGCAGAGGTCTGAGATGGAACCGAGCAAACGGAATGATGTCCATGACTGAAACCATCAGACCAATAACCTCCATGCACTGAGCCACTGACGGTCGAGGAAGGGACTGAAGAGCATAACCCGTATTGAAAATCTTTGACTTTCTTGCTTCTGTCAGAAAAATTTTCATCTCTAGAGAATGTATAATGGTCCCCAAAAATACCACTCTTGTAGCCGGAATTAAGGAACTTTTTCCTAAATTCACCTTCCAACCGTGGGAGCACAGAAAAGACAACTCCGTGTGGGAGCTTGCTGTCCCGTTGCGCCGCTCTAGCTGTTGCTAGGGGCGCGACGTCTCCTTCCCTGCTCGTTGCCAAGGGCAGTGTCGGCTCAGGATGCGTGCAGTGCTGACATCATCACTGCACGCTCCTGATGACAGTCGGAGCTCAGTGGCGTGAATCCTGGGCCTATTTAAATGTTTCCCTAACGATCTGTCACTGCCCAAGTATAGGTGTTACTTCGTGTGCTCCTGGGTGTGACAGATCGTTCTTTCTAACTGCCCATCATTGATCTCTGTTGCTGAACCTGCCTGTCTGACTACGCTACTTCCCTTAACACTTAATCTGCTGAATTGATTACTGTTGCTGAACCTGCCTGTCTACTCTACCTGCCTTAACCCTTAATCTGCTGGACTGCTTTGCTGTTGCCAAACCCTGCCTGCCTGACCATTCTAGTGGTGTGCCCTTGGACTGCTTTACTGTTGCCAAACCCTGCCTGCCTGACCATTCTAGTGGTTTATCCTTGGGCTGCTTTACTGTTGCCAGACGCTGTTATCAACGCTCCCCATACCAATTGGTCTGAGTTGCTACCCCTAGCTGAGCTGGCAAGAAACACTCATTGGCCCTTTTCGATGTTCTCCGTTTCAAGCCGCAGCAGGGTATCAACCTTGTATCTTCCCTCTTTCAGCTCAGTCCACTGGGGTCCCTGCCCCAGACCGACACGTCACTGAACTCACCACTCATTGGCAACGTATTCGCTTTCAACTGCATTCAGCTGTCTCTAGATATAAGAAGTTTGCTGATCGTCATAGGGCTTCTGTACGTGCCATCCAGTGGGTGAACGTGTTTGGATCTCTACTCAACATATTCGTCTACATCAACTCTGTCACAAATTGGGGCCTAGATTTATCAGTCCTTACAAGGTCCTGAAAAGACTGTCTCCTGTTGCCTACAAAGTGGCCTTGCCAAAGAACTTACGCATACATCCAGTCTTCCACATCTCTCTACTTAAACCTTACATCAAGAATAGATATACCCGGCTCTGAGCTCCTCCTCCTCCGCTCTTGGTCCGTGGTGACTCAGAATATGAGGTAGCTAAGATTCTGGACTGCAGATAGGGGCGCAGACAACTGCAGTATCTAATACATTGGAAGGGTTACTCCGTGGCAGATCGTTCCTGGATTCCTGCCCGTGATGTACATGCTCCATCTCTGGTCTCCAGATTCCATGCTGCTCATCCTTTCAAGGCGAATCTGGTTCCCAGAGGAACCCTTGAGAGGGGGGCTTTCACGCCGCGCCACTCTAGCCGTTGCTAGGGGCACGGCTTCTCCTTCCCTGCTCGTTGCCAGGGACAGTGTTGGCTCAGGATGCGTGCGGTGCTGATGTCATCACCGGACGCTCCTGATGCCGGTCGGAGCTCAGTGGCATGAATTCTGCGTCTATTTAAATGTTTCCCTAACGATCTGTCACTGCCCAAGTATAGGTGTTACTTTGTGTGCTCCTGGGTGTGACAGATCGTTCTTTCTAACTGCCCATCATTGATCTCTGTTGCTGAACCTGCCTGTTTGACTACTCTACCCACCTTAACCCTTAATCTGCTGGATTGCTTTGCTGTTGCCAAACCCTTCCTGCCTGACCATTCTAGTGGTGTGCCCTTGGACTGCTTTACTGTTGCCAAACCCCGCCTGCCTGACCATTCTAGTGGTTTATCCTTGGACTGCTTCACTGTTGCCAGACCCTGCCTGACCATTCTAGTGGTTTATCCTTGGACTGCTTTGCTGCTGCCAGAACCTGCCTTCCTGACCATTCTAGTGGTTCATCCTTGGACTGCTCTGCTGTTGCCACTGGGGACTGTCCTGCCTGTGGTGAGTGCTGCCTTCCTCATCTCACTAACTTTCTCTGCTCTGGGATATTCCTTATCATTCCGGATTGATGCAGGGATATCAAGACTACTGGCCGAGTTTGGTCTGATAGAGTAGTATCCCACAAGCGTTACACTTGCTAGTTGAAAAGATGGAGCCTGAACTAGAATATCATCCAAATAAGGAGCCACTGCAACACCCTTCAATCGAAGCACCGCCAACAATGCTCCCAGGAGCTTTCTGGGAGCTGTTGCCAGACCAAAAGGAAGAGCTACAAACTGAAAATGTTTGTCTAGAAATGCAAATCTAGGAACCTGTGATGATCCCTGTGAATGGGAATATGCAGATACGTATCCTTTAGATCCACTGTGGTCATGAACTGACCTTCCTGAACCAAAGGAAGAATGGAACAAAAAGTTTCCATCTTGAAAGACGGAACCCTGAGAAACTTGTTTACACTCTTGAGATCTAAAAAAGTTCTGAAAGTTCCCTCCTTTTTGGGAATGACGAAGAGATTGTAATAAAAACCCAGATTCTGTTCCTGAACCGGAACAGGAACTATCACTCCCATGTCGGAAAGATTCTGAACACAACATAAGAACGCCTCTCCTTTTATCTGGTTTACAGATGACCTGGAGAGAAGAAACCTGCCTCTGGGAGGAAAATTCTTGGATTCCAGTTTGTAACCCTGGGACACAATATCTACCACCCAGGGATCCTGAAGCTCTCGAACCCAAGCTTGAGTGAAGAAAAAGAGTCTGCCACCCACAAGATCCATTCCCAGATCAGGGGCAGACCCTTAATGCTGATTTTGAGTCAGCAACAGGCTTCCTGTACTGCTTCCCCTTATTCCAAGACTGATTTGACTTCCAAGATGGCTTGGACTGTTCCTGCTTGGAGGAAGAAGAGGAAGATTTACCAGAGAAGTTACGAAAGGAACAAAAATTACTCTGCCGACCCTTCTGTTTATTTCTTTTATCCTGAGGAATAGAATGCCCCTTCCCTCCCATAATATCAGAAATAATCTTAGCCAAACAAGGTCTTACCCTTGTAAGGAATAGACAAAAGAGACTTAGAGGACACATCTGCAGACCAGGATTTTAACCATAAAGCTCTGCGAGCTAAAATGGCAAAACCAGAAATTTTAGATCCCAACTTGATGACCTGTAGAGAAGCATCTGCAATAAAGGAATTTGCCAACTTCAAAGCCTTGATTAACTTCTTAACCATAGGATCTTTAAAGGAACATCTGTCTTAAATAGGAATAGTGGTCCTCTTGGTCAGAGTGGAAACTGCTCCCTCCACCTTAGGAACCATCTGCCAAGATTCCTTAATAGAATCAGCAATAGGAAACATCTTCCTAAAAATTGGAGAAGGGGAAAAAGGAATCCCAGGCTCCTCCCATTCTCATACAATAATATCTGAAATGCGATCTGGTAAAGGAAAAACTTCCACCGAGGAAGGGACATCAAAAAACTTAAGTTTACTAGATTTCTTAGGAATAACCATGACTGACGCCTCAGAGTCAATCAAGGTAGCCAAAACCTCCTTGAGTAACAAACAGAGGTGCTCCAGCTTAAACCTAAAGGAAACAACCTCAGGTTCAGAAGAAGGATTTACACTATCAGAATCCGAAATCGCACCCTCAGATGTTACTGAAGTATCTTCCTCCTCTTATGAGACTTATGAGAAGAAATACTAGACACAATAGAATAGAATCAGAAATCTTATACTTCCTCTTGTGCTTCCCCTGTAACATAGTAAAAGCAGACAAAGCCTCAGATACTGCCGAGGATATATGGGATATATGGGTAGCCAGAGACGAAACACAGGGCACAGAATATTGGGACGTATGAGGAGAAAGCTGCGGATTAGCCTGAACAGGAGACTCCTGAACAACATACGCCCTAGACAATGAAGGCTCAGAATCAAAAAAGTCTATCCTTGTAATGTAATGTTCTCTCAATACAAGAGGAACAAAAGGGATAGGAGGCTCAACATTAGTATTTAAACATAGAGAACGAGCAACAGCTTGCAGGGCCTCTTGGTCCATCTTATTCAGACGGAAAAACCTTAATCAATAAAAAATTCAAAGTTCAAATCAGAATTTTAATGAAACAAAAAAACATTACTGTCCCTTTACATTTTAAACAGACTATTTTTTTTTTAACTAGAAAATCCTTAAATAAACTGCACAATAAATCTTGCAGCAACAATTTTTCACAAAATGAATGCAAAATGAGACACAAACGTTCTAGTCCCTGAAATTCAGACAGAAACTTAAATATAAACAGAGCAACAGCCCCACAAAAAAACAGGCAACCTCCACACCTCAGCAAGCTCTGCTGTGATGCCTACCTGACCTCCTTACTGCTGGAAACAAAGTCAGAAAATGATCCGGACCCCCATACAGCCACACCGGAGATAATGCTGAACCACCTCTGAGGAGCTATGCAACAGAGCTGCAACATCCAGGAACAACAGGAAACCGCTAAAAGTGCGCCAAAAATGTTCTTTAAATCTATAGATATAGAATAACCAGCATTAATATGTATACATATATATATATATATATATATATTTTTCCTGCTTTTTACTTTTTTTCAAAGGTGATTTAAGTGTGTATGATTTATATAACAATGCAATTCAATATTATTTGTAATTTACTTTTTGTGAATTGTTTTTTTCAATATGGTATTTTCACTTTTGCTTGCCTTTTATGGGATTAATTACACATGTAATGCTATTTAAGGTTGGAAAAGGGAGGTGTTACTTATCCCTGACGAAGTGCCTGTCGGCATGAAACGCGTAGGATGTTCCTAGAGCTGTTTGGTCTCTATATGAGATTTGTGTTTGACCACAAATAAAGGTGTCTTTTACTGCATATCGCCATTTTGGATCATTCATTTCTTGTTCGCTTCTGGAGTAGAGGAGTCAACCTTTTGTTCCTTATTCTGACGAAAGGAACGAAAACTATTAGAAGCTTTAGATTTCCCTCTAGACTTTTTGTACTGAGGAAGAAAAACAGAATTTATGTTTACCTGATAAATTACTTTCTCCAACGGTGTGTCCGGTCCACGGCGTCATCCTTACTTGTGGGATATTCTCTTCCCCAACAGGAAATGGCAAAGAGCCCAGCAAAGCTGGTCACATGATCCCTCCTAGGCTCCGCCTACCCCAGTCATTCGACCGACGTTAAGGAGGAATATTTGCATAGGAGAAACCATATGATACCGTGGTGACTGTAGTTAAAGAAAATAAATTATCAGACCTGATTAAAAAACCAGGGCGGGCCGTGGACCGGACACACCGTTGGAGAAAGTAATTTATCAGGTAAACATAAATTCTGTTTTCTCCAACATAGGTGTGTCCGGTCCACGGCGTCATCCTTACTTGTGGGAACCAATACCAAAGCTTTAGGACACGGATGAAGGGAGGGAGCAAATCAGGTCACCTAAATGGAAGGCACCACGGCTTGCAAAACCTTTCTCCCAAAAACAGCCTCAGAAGAAGCAAAAGTATCAAACTTGTAAAATTTGGTAAAAGTGTGCAGTGAAGACCAAGTCGCTGCCCTACATATCTGATCAACAGAAGCCTCGTTCTTGAAGGCCCATGTGGAAGCCACAGCCCTAGTGGAATGAGCTGTGATTCTTTCAGGAGGCTGCCGTCCGGCAGTCTCGTAAGCCAATCTGATGATGCTTTTAATCCAAAAAGAGAGAGAGGTAGAAGTTGCTTTTTGACCTCTCCTTTTACCAGAATAAACAACAAACAAGGAAGATGTTTGTCTAAAATCCTTTGTAGCATCTAAATAGAATTTTAGAGCGCGAACAACATCCAAATTGTGCAACAAACGTTCCTTCTTCGAAACAGGTTTCGGACACAAAGAAGGCACGACTATCTCCTGGTTAATGTTTTTGTTAGAAACAACTTTTGGAAGAAAACCAGGTTTAGTACGTAAAACCACCTTATCTGCATGGAACACCAGATAAGGAGGAGAACACTGCAGAGCAGATAATTCTGAAACTCTTCTAGCAGAAGAAATTGCAACCAAAAACAAAACTTTCCAAGATAATAACTTAATATCAACGGAATGTAAGGGTTCAAACGGAACCCCCTGAAGAACTGAAAGAACTAAGTTGAGACTCCAAGGAGGAGTCAAAGGTTTGTAAACAGGCTTGATTCTAACCAGAGCCTGAACAAAGGCTTGAACATCTGGCACAGCTGCCAGCTTTTTGTGAAGTAACACAGACAAGGCAGAAATCTGTCCCTTCAATGAACTTGCAGATAACCCTTTCTCCAATCCTTCTTGGAGAAAAGATAGAATCTTAGGAATCTTTACCTTGTCCCAGGGGAATCCTTAGATTCACACCAACAGATATATTTTTTCCATATTTTGTGGTAAATTTTTCTAGTTACAGGCTTTCTGGCCTGAACAAGAGTATCAATAACAGAATCTGAGAACCCTCGTTTTGATAAAATCAAGCGTTCAATCTCCAAGCAGTCAGCTGGAGTGAGACCAGATTCGGATGTTCGAACGGACCTTGAACAAGAAGGTCTCGTCTCAAAGGTAGCTTCCATGGTGGAGCCGATGACATATTCACCAGATCTGCATACCAAGTCCTGCGTGGCCACGCAGGAGCTATCAAGATCACCGACGCCCTCTCCTGATGGATCCTGGCTACCAGCCTGGGGATGAGAGGAAACGGCGGGAATACATAAGCTAGTTTGAAGGTCCAAGGTGCTACTAGTGCATCTACTAGAGTCGCCTTGGGATCCCTGGATCTGGACCCGTAGCAAGGAACCTTGAAGTTCTGACGCAAGGCCATCAGATCCATGTCTGGAATGCCCCACAGTAGAGTGATTTGGGCAAAGATTTCCGGATGGAGTTCCCACTCCCCCGGATGCAATGTCTGACGACTCAGAAAATCCGCTTCCCAATTTTCCACTCCTGGGATGTGGATTGCAGACAGGTGGCAGGAGCGAGTCTCCGCCCATTGAATGATTTTGGTCACTTCTTCCATCGCCAGGGAACTCCTTGTTCCCCCCTGATGGTTGATGTACGCAACAGTCGTCATGTTGTCTGATTGAAACCGTATGAACTTGGCCTTCGCTAGCTGAGGCCAAGCCTTGAGAGCATTGAATATCGCTCTCAGTTCCAGAATATTTATCGGTAGAAGAGATTCTTCCCGAGACCAAAGACCCTGAGCTTTCAGGGATCCCCAGACCGCGCCCCAGCCCATCAGACTGGCGTCGGTCGTGACAATGACCCACTCTGGTCTGCGGAAGGTCATCCCTTGTGACAGGTTGTCCAGGGACAGCCACCAACGGAGTGAGTCTCTGGTCCTCTGATTTACTTGTATCTTCGGAGACAAGTCTGTATAGTCCCCATTCCACTGACTGAGCATGCACAGTTGTAATGGTCTTAGATGAATGCGCGCAAAAGGAACTATGTCCATTGCCGCTACCATCAAACCTATTACTTCCATGCACTGCGCTATGGAAGGAAGAGGAACGGAATGAAGTGTCCGACAAGAGTTTAGAAGTTTTGTTTTTCTGGCCTTTGTCAGAAAAATCCTCATTTCTAAGGAGTCTATAATTGTTCCCAAGAAGGGAACCCTTGTCGACGGAGATAGAGAACTCTTTTCCACGTTCACTTTCCATCCGTGAGATCTGAGAAAGGCCAGGACTATGTCCGTGTGAGCCTTTGCTTGAGGAAGGGACGACGCTTGAATCAGAATGTCGTCCAAGTAAGGTACTACTGCAATGCCCCTTGGTCTTAGCACCGCTAGAAGGGACCCTAGTACCTTTGTGAAAATCCTTGGAGCAGTGGCTAATCCGAAGGGAAGCGCCACGAACTGGTAATGCTTGTCCAGGAATGCGAACCTTAGGAACCGATGATGTTCCTTGTGGATAGGAATATGTAGATACGCATCCTTTAAATCCACCGTGGTCATGAATTGACCTTCCTGGATGGAAGGAAGAATTGTTCGAATGGTTTCCATCTTGAACGATGGAACCTTGAGAAACTTGTTTAAGATCTTGAGATCTAAGATTGGCCTGAACGTTCCCTCATTTTTGGGAACTATGAACAGATTGGAGTAGAACCCCATCCCTTGTTCTCCTAATGGAACAGGATGAATCACTCCCATTTTTAGCAGGTCTTCTACACAATGTAAGAATGCCTGTCTTTTTATGTGGTCTGAAGACAATTGAGACCTGTGGAACCTCCCCCTTGGGGGAAGCCCCTTGAATTCCAGAAGATAACCTTGGGAGACTATTTCTAGTGCCCAAGGATCCAGAACATCTCTTGCCCAAGCCTGAGCGAAGAGAGAGAGTCTGCCCCCCACCAGATCCGGTCCCGGATCGGGGGCCAACATTTCATGCTGTCTTGGTAGCAGTGGCAGGTTTCTTGGCCTGCTTTCCCTTGTTCCAGCCTTGCATTGGTCTCCAGGCTGGCTTGGCTTGAGAAGTATTACCCTCTTGTTTAGAGGACGTAGCACTTGGGGCTGGTCCGTTTCTACGAAAGGGACGAAAATTAGGTTTATTTTTGGCCTTGAAAGACCTATCCTGAGGAAGGGCGTGGCCCTTACCCCCAGTGATATCAGAGATAATCTCTTTCAAGTCAGGGCCAAACAGCGTTTTCCCCTTGAAAGGAATGTTAAGTAGTTTGTTCTTGGAAGACGCATCCGCTGACCAAGATTTCAACCAAAGCGCTCTGCGCGCCACAATAGCAAACCCA
The DNA here is from genome assembly GCF_027579735.1 of Bombina bombina. Lineage (NCBI taxonomy): Eukaryota > Metazoa > Chordata > Amphibia > Anura > Bombinatoridae > Bombina > Bombina bombina. The sequence continues at coordinate 1,193,502,004 of NC_069499.1, forward strand.
GAATTTTTCGCCGCTAACCTAGCCAATTGCAAAGTGGCGTCTAGGGTGAAAGAATTAGCCAATTTGAGAGCACGGATTCTGTCCATAATCTCCTCATAAGGAGGAGAATCACTATCGATCGCTTTAACTAGTTCATCGAACCAGAAACACGCGGCTGTAGTGACAGGGACAATGCATGAAATTGGTTGTAGAAGGTAACCTTGCTGAACAAACATCTTTTTAAGCAAACCTTCTAATTTTTTATCCATAGGATCTTTGAAAGCACAACTATCTTCTATGGGTATAGTGGTGCGTTTGTTTAAAGTAGAAACCGCTCCCTCGACCTTGGGGACTGTCTGCCATAAGTCCTTTCTGGGGTCGACCATAGGAAACAATTTTTTAAATATGGGGGGAGGGACGAAAGGTATACCGGGCCTTTCCCATTCTTTATTTACAATGTCCGCCACCCGCTTGGGTATAGGAAAAGCTTCTGGGAGCCCCGGGACCTCTAGGAACTTGTCCATTTTACATAGTTTCTCTGGAATGATCAAATTCTCACAATCATCCAGAGTGGATAATACCTCCTTAAGCAGAGCGCGGAGATGTTCCAACTTAAATTTAAATGTAATCACATCGGGTTCAGCTTGTTGAGAAATTTTCCCTGAATCTGAAATTTCTCCCTCAGACAAAACCTCCCTGGCCCCCTCAGACTGGTGTAGGGGCATTTCAGAACCATTATCATCAGCGTCCTCATGCTCTTCAGTATCTAAAACAGAGCAGTCGCGCTTACGCTGATAAGTGGGCATTTTGGATAAAATGTTTTTGATAGAATTATCCATTACAGCCGTTAATTGTTGCATAGTAAGGAGTATTGGCGCGCTAGATGTACTAGGGGCCTCCTGAGTGGGCAAGACTCGTGTAGACGAAGGAGGGAATGATGCAGTACCATGCTTACTCCCCTCACTTGAGGAATCATCTTGGGCATCATTTTCAGTGTCACATAAATCACATTTATTTAAATGAGAAGGAACCCTGGCTTCCCCACATTCAGAACACAGTCTATCTGGTAGTTCAGACATGTTAAACAGGCATAAACTTGATAACAAAGTACAAAAAACGTTTTAAAATAAAACCGTTACTGTCACTTTAAATTTTAAACTGAACACACTTTATTACTGCAATTGCGAAAAAGTATGAAGGAATTGTTCAAAATGCACCAAAATTTCACCACAGTGTCTTAAAGCCTTAAAAGTATTGCACACCAAATTTGGAAGCTTTAACCCTTAAATTAACGGAACCGGAGCCTTTTTTTATCTTTAACCCCTTTACAGTCCCTGGTATCTGCTTTGCTGAGACCCAACCAAGCCCAAAGGGGAATACGATACCAAATGATGCCTTCAGAAAGTCTTTTCTACGTATCAGAGCTCCTCACACATGCGACTGCATGTCATGCCTCTCAAAAACAAGTGCGCAATACCGGCGCGAAAATGAGGCTCTGCCTATGATTAGGGAAAGCCCCTAAGAATAAGGTGTCTAAAACAGTGCCTGCCGATATTATTTTATCAAAATACCCAGATTAAATGATTCCTCAAGGCTAAATATGTGTAATATATGAATCGATTTAGCCCAGAAAAAGTCTACAGTCTTAATAAGCCCTTGTGAAGCCCTTATTTACTTGCTGAAAAAACATGGCTTACCGGATCCCATAGGGAAAATGACAGCTTCCAGCATTACATCGTCTTGTTAGAATGTGTCATACCTCAAGCAGCAAAAGACTGCTCACTGTTCCCCCAACTGAAGTTAATTCCTCTCAACAGTCCTGTGTGGAACAGCCATGGATTTTAGTAACGGTTGCTAAAATCATTTTCCTCTTACAAACAGAAATCTTCATCTCTTTTCTGTTTCAGAGTAAATAGTACATACCAGCACTATTTTAAAATAACAAACTCTTGATTGAATAATAAAAACTACAGTTAAACACTAAAAAACTCTAAGCCATCTCCGTGGAGATGTTGCCTGTACAACGGCAAAGAGAATGACTGGGGTAGGCGGAGCCTAGGAGGGATCATGTGACCAGCTTTGCTGGGCTCTTTGCCATTTCCTGTTGGGGAAGAGAATATCCCACAAGTAAGGATGACGCCGTGGACCGGACACACCTATGTTGGAGAAAGCCCCATTACATCTAGTAACAGTAGATATTATATAATCTAAATCAGAACCAAACAACTTCTTTCTCTGAAAGGAAAGAGATAACATTTTTTTACACCATATCAGCAGACCAGGATTTAAGCCATAAGGCTCTCCTGGCAAAAACTGACAAAGAAATGCTTTTGACATTAATCTTCATAATATCAAATACAGTATATTACAAATAAAATAATCAGCACTCTTGACTAAACCCAAAAGATTTGCACTAGCAGAGTCATCAGAATAATATTCTGAAAGACTAGACAACCAGTAGGAAGAAGCTGCAGCCACATCCTGCTTGTAAAAAGGCCCTTCTTTCAAAAGACTAACTAACTTTCTTTCTAAATGGTCTTTAAAAGAAGTAATGTCTTCCAAAGGAATAGTAGTACGTTTAGCCAGAGTGGAAATGGCCACATCATTCTTGGGAACTGTTTCCCACAAATCAATATTAGCAGCAGGTACAGGATATAACTTTTTGAACCTTGCAGAAGGAGTAAATGCATTACCTGGCTTAGACCATTCCCTAGAAATCATGTCAGAGACAGCATCAGGAATAGGAGAAATCTCAGCGAGTTTAACAACAGTCCTAAAAATTGAATTTAAACGATTACAAGGCTTATCATCACAAACTTTATCTTTAACCCCTAAAGTAATTAAAATTACCTTTAAAAGAAAATGAATATGCTCAACTTTAAACAATAAAAAAAGAGGAAATATCAGACTTGATATCAGTTGAGGATTCCTCATCACCAGAGGAAACCATCATCTAAAGACATAACAGTATGCACATAGAACTTGTAGGTAAAATATGAACTGACCTTTTATGCTTGTTTGTAGGCGGAGAGCAGCCAGCATCTCGGATACTGCAGCCTTGATAAAAAAAAAAATCACAATAGGTGAAACTATTTCTGTATTCTCCTGTAATGAACAAAGAGAAGGTGCGTTAATACGCAAAGAAACGGCATCAGGTTGGTCGGATTGCATTAATAATTCTAAATATGAGTCACATAAATGAGCTAAAAAGGCTATTCAACTTTTTTTTTTTTTTACAAAAAGCACACCTAATAATGGTAGAAAGGTGTTCATGGGACTCAGTTTCTTGGGTAGATTTAGAGGCAAAATCAGACTGCTCCATTATAGCATATGGCAAAGAAATCCAATAAACACTATAACCCCCTTAATAAGCTCTTGGGGAATGTAAATCACTTACCCCCTCCTAAATAGCGTTTTAAATAAACACACAGGTACAATGTGCGCTAAAAAAATAAACATGTACAAGGCACTGGTATTTAAAGTGTAGGCAAAAAGTCCCATATGGACCGGTGCTTAAGTAAATATCAAATAGTTAAATGCAAAAAAGAAAAATAGTACTTATAAGTAGCACTCTTGCCGCATAACAGAATCAATTGAAAAGATGGCTATACCTAAAGTACAGTCATCCACACTGATAAAAATCAACAAAAAAAGAGTAGATTTCAATTTCACAAGAATTTATTATGTGTCAATGTATGATAAACAGAGAAAAATCCCATTTATAGAGAATCAAGTATTGTACATAATTACAAACAAAAAATAAACATAAAACAAAAAGTCCCCTTGTCAAAGATGTGTTCTGAAAAATAACAGTCCATCCATAATAATCACATCGAATGTCCTGTAATAATGTCTCACAGCCTGGCCGTGGAAATCAAAGAGCTGCTATATCCAGAAATACTGATCCAATTTGTGTGTATTGGAAGAGTACTGAAAACAGTGATTCAGTAGTAAAACTTTAATCCGGCATTGTCAGCGATTATTCATATAGAGAGTGGATTGCAGGAGACATCGTGCTGCAAACTACGTTTGCCAGGTATACTTAAGCCTCAAGATCTACCACGCTCAATAACCGTAAGCAGAGGACTGTACTAACAGGTAAAGCTCTTCTACTTACGCTGTAGGTCTAGCAGTTAGAACCGCCAATCCGTACAGCTGAGAAGTCGGAGTGCTTCCGGTACGCTAAAACCTGAAAACCAAATGCTGTATTAACGGTAAAGTGAAAGCGGGTAATAAAGAAGCCAAAAAAGAACCTGATTTGCACCAGTTATGTCAAGACTCTGCAGTCGCTGAGAATGTTATTCCCCTTTCAACTTGCCGTGCTGTGATGGACGTTCAGGACAGGGAACCAATAGAGAACGCCAATGATCGTTTCACCTTGTGACTTCGTCTGGGCTTGTATTCCAGCATTGACTAGGGCTGGCTTAAATAGCAACATTTGTTGAAATCCCCATTACAGAAATGGTGAAAACAAAAGTTCTTAATTTAGCCCTCCTGGGTACAGGGTTTCTAGATTAAATATCCATCAACTCTCATGTTGCAGAAGGATTTTATCGAGGTTGCCACCCCTTGTACCTAATTTTACTTTCTCAATCCCTATCAGACTAAAAGTTTTAGGTGAGGAATTATGAAAATTTTCAAAGTGTTTTTTCTTCTTTCTCTATATCATGCAGATGTTCTAATGTTTGATCACGTAAAGCCCTTGTAGTTTTACCCACGTAGAAAAGGGAACAGACATATTTTGCAAGGTAAATTAAACCACCTGTCCTGGAGGTAATTGTAGCCCTGATTTTGTAAATACATTCTGTCTTAGAAACAAAAAATCTAGCTTTTTGTATATCGTTACAGGCCTTACAACATTTGCAGGGATAACACACTGGTTCATTTTTAGTCTGTTATAACCAATTGAGGGCTGCAGAGGGTTTAGTATAAAAACTATTTACTAAACTGTCACTCAGGTTAGGTGCCCTCTTGGCTGTCATGAGTGGGTAGTCTCCCAAAATTAATGTTTAAATCCTCATCAGTTTGTAGAATAGACCAATGTTTTTTTTTAGTATACTCTTTAGATCCTTCTAGCACTCACTGTATTTGGTAATAAACCTTACTTTTTTATCTTGTTCCCTTTATACTGTACAATGTGCGCTAAGCTGAACAAAGCAGGAGACATTAACATAAAATCCGAGGGGCAGATAACGCTCATCAGAAAGAAATAACGCACACAAAAAATAACAGGTTAAAGGAATTTAGCACAGCAAAAATCTGATGAGCGCATAGCCAAGGACAAACGTGCACTAACCCGACGTGCGTAAACTGGCCGATGCATGACAGAACTATAGAAAAACTAAAGGGACCTGCGCTAACCTGACGTATACAACCAATACGCACGTTAATTAACAAGCTGACACGCAATATTTAAACTAAGCAGGCAAAAACAAGTGACGTGTTGCAAAACAGCAAGATATATTAGCAAATATATATATATATATATACACACACACACACATACAAACTAAAAAAGTGCCCATAACATAGCTATAGTGTCTAAAATGTTAAAGGGACACTGAACCCAAATTTTTTTGTTATTCTGATACAGCATGACATTTTAAGCAGCTTTCAAATTTATTCCTATTATCAATTTTTCTTCGTTCTCTTGCTATCTTTATTTGAAAAATAAGTCATCTAAGCTTTTTTTTTTTTGTTCAGACCCCAGACAGCACTTTTTTATTGGTGGATTAATTTATCCACCAATCAGCAAGAACAACCCAGGGTTGTTCACCAAAAATGGGCCAGCATCTAAACTTATATTCTTGCATTTCAAATAAAGATACCAAGAGAATGAAGAAAATTTGATTATAGGAGTAAATTAGAAAGTTGCTTAAAATGTCATGCTCTATCTGAATCACTAAAGAAAAGAAATTGGGTTCAGTGTCCCTTTAAATACATGATAATTACCAATAGACACTCATCCACCAGCAAATACGCAGCAGACAGCCAAACCAGTACTGAAACATATCAGCAGAGGTTATGGAATAGGAGTATATTGTAGATTTATAGACGGATGCAAAATAAAAGTCCCTGTGACCAATTATGGAAGGTTTATGAAAAATATCCCATTAAGGTGAAAAAAATAAATCACAAACCATACCCCATATACATCCATCTGACAAACACTGTACTCTGAGGGGAAACCGGGCCTCAATATAGACTGAAAAACCCTCCAGCTGAAGCAAAGTAAAGACGGCGGTATGTGTGAGGGGTTTTATAGGGCTCTTGTGGTTTGGGAATATTTGCCTCCTCCTAGTTCTAAAGAAGAGTAATTCCCAGGAGTAATGGATAGTGGACTCTCACCGCCTGTATGAAAGAAATGTCACATACACTTTGTACTGAGAAAAATTTGGATTCTGCTTCTCCTGATGATGGGAAAAATAACATACCATGTCATTTTGCAAAATGTTGTGCAACCTAAGGGGCCACAACACAGCCCTTATGTATTTTTTATGTAGCTATGTGGCCTCTGTACATTAAAACCCCCATTATAGGTAGATATGCTACATCAGGGGTGGGCAAGAGGTAGATCGCGGTCTACCAGTGGACCGCAAGTGAATTTTGAGGTGACCACCTAGATTTCAAAAGTCTGTATAATAAGATAAACATTTCTCACACATCTAGATTATGAGTGAAGAGTCTCGTCACTGTAAATATGAGAAATGTTTCTTTTATGCAGACTTTTGAAATCGGCTATGAGTCTATGACGGCGCTATTTGTACTTCAGCATGCAGGACGCGGCTGTAGCTGAATTTGCTGCCCCAGCTTTGGTTACTGCCTGTCCCAAACTCTCCTACTTTTTGTCTCAAGAGCGGTCAGTCCATAGTACAAACTCTTCATGCGCCAGTCTGAGATGCTGCTCGGTAGAATGAGTCTGTCTATGATTGGTTGAGAATACTTCATTGTCAACGTTGTACCTGAGCTGTGGGTTTCCCATGTGTTCCAGGCTTGACTACACCGCGAGCCCTAAACTCGAGTTGTCTTGATTGTGCGGTACACAGATAGGGTTGCTTGATGGTCCTGTCATGACGTAAAGAGAGAGCTCTTGCAGTAAGTAAAGAGCGCGGCTGTATTTATTATTAAAGAGTGCAGGCTGATATTTAAAGCTGCACTATTTGTGGCAAAAATAAAATTTTCAGCCAGCGACTGGTGTTTCTTTTTTAGTTAGGTGACCACGTCACTTGGAATAAAATTACAGGTAGCCCTTGCCTTACAAAAGTCTGCCCACCCCTGTGCTACATACTTGTCACAGATATCAGGCAGCCAAGGTTAAACCTCCACCCCTTACTACCTAGCCCCTCACCTTTTCTCACCGGATTTGGACTTTGGAGAGCTTTCGAGATCTCCCAGACGCTTTGTTTTGTTCATTCTTGTGTTTTGTACATCCTCACAGAGGAGCTGATTCTCTGACCGCCTAGTCCCTCTCCGGCCGGCCTCCTGGAACTACTGGCCAGCCGCGCCTCCCCGAATAACTGCTGTCACTCACACCAGGTCGCTCCAGCTGCCTTCTCCCCAGAGCTCCACTCTTTTGGGGATTGGTACCTCCTAGGAAGGGCAAGAGGTGGGGTGATTGCCCTTGGGAACCGGGGGTTTCGGACCCACCTACAACCCCTTGGCCTTCCCGGTGTATGTTTGATCACCCGTAGCTCCGGCCCCCAGTCACTGATCACGTCGCTTTTTGGACTGTGGCATCTGGGGACAGAGGGCTTTCCAACGACACACTGGAAGTGCCGCCGCTGCCCCGGGATCACCCCGGAATAGCCACCACTGTACCATTGGGACTCTATTGGACAATGGACACTATGGGGGGCGCCAGCCTGTCTGACAGGGCAGGAATGGCAGGAGATCTGGGGATCTGATAAGGCTCTTTATCTTGATCAGTTTGTGTATAAAAACAGTGTGTTTCCACAATAAATTTGTTCTTTGTGTTTCACCTGAATACTAGTCTGTCTAGTCATTTGGGTGGGCTCCGCTATAATCACTTTTCTCCGCTATATAGCGGCATGTTCCAGGTATAGGAAGGACACTTTTTGGCGGAGCTACCCAGTCGGGGTAGCCAGTATCTATTACAATACTAATGTTTGCAAAAATGTTTGGTTAACAAATCATCACTGTTTAACTTTTCTAGTGCCACCATTACAGCAATACAGGTATGTGCATCTTCTACAGGTGCTTGTTTCAAGGGCAGACAGCAATGGATTTTTGCATATATAAGAAATGTTATCACTAAAGTGACATTTTTTTTCCAAAAGACACTTTTGCAAACGTAGGTGTGCTGGAATGTATGCTATAAATGTCAAAGGCTTCTTGTATGTTCTTTTAAGGGAACATGAATCACATCTAAAAGAGGTCATGTAAAATGTATTACAACTTTTCGTAAACCAGATTCTATTCTATATATTTTTTCTTCTTTAATGTGTTCTCAATGATTCATTTTACTAGCAAGAGTGTATTAAATTGTTTACAAAGGCTATTTTACCTTTATTTTGATGTTGCCTGTTGAAACGGACACCTAGAGTAAAGACTACAATACTGCAGTATTGGCAATAGAAAAACTATGTAAACAAGAGGCAGTAGCAGAAAGAGAGACAATCCCAATTGAAAGAGTGTTCCTGTTGCTTTGACTACAACACACTCTTATCAGCTTCTTGCCTGAGTACATTTTTTAAATGTAATGTCCCATTAGGAGAGTATAATATGCATTTCCCTTGTTAAGATAGTATTTTCTTTTCTTAATGTAGGAAAGCTGACACCTAAAAAATCTAAGCCTTAAATCCACATATGCACCATTTGTAATAGAATGCTTTATTAAGCTTAGAACCCTGCAGATAAAGGATGCTTCGCAGCAGGCTTCTTGACCTGTGGAATTAAGGGGATATGATATCCCAAACATTTTCTTTTATGATTTAGAAAAAGCATACAATTGTAAACATTTTTCTCAATTTCTTCTATTAGAAATTTAGCTTTATTCTTTTGGCATCCTTTCTTTAAGGAGCAACAATGCACTTGGTGAACACAATGGTATGCCAATCACAAGCGGCATATATGTGCAGACACCAATCAGCAGCTAGCTTGCAGCTCCTGAATCTATCTAGATACACTTTTCAACAAAGAAAACCAAGAGAATGAAACAAACTAGATAAAACAAGTACATTGGAAAGTTGTTTAAAAAGGTATGCTCTATCTAAATCCCAAAATAAATATTTTGGGTTTCATGTCCCTTTAAAGGCAGTTACAACTTCTTAGACCTCCCCTGAAACTGCACTAATAAGCCTTTTCTTTTTTTAAATGTTTACCTGGTTTTGGGGTATATACTGAACTCGGGATATTTACAAATAGAAATATATTTGTGAAAATAATTGACTTGTGAAATTAAAAAAGAAGAAATTTGTAGAATGTCCTACTTTGAGTGTATTCAGAAGCAAAAAGATAAAAGAAGAGTTAAATTTAACCTTTTATGATGTATATGTGAATTTTCAATTTACTGTCAAATAAACTGAACAATCAAAATGCCATAAGGAAATTCATCTTTGGCTATGTGCAAATTAATTAGGTGATTACGCCTTTAATTCAGTTAAGAGAATAGCTTGTTGGTTCATGTCTACATCGGGGTGAAAAATTCCCATGAACAAGAAAGCACCTAAAATTGTATTCCTGACCCCAAAATCCCTTTTTTTCAACAAAACCCCCACCCCCAAACAAAACAACAGGATATATTTCCATGAATGGATTCCGTGCCCGGCTACTAATTTTTAAATAATTTTGTCTGTTACATTATGTATATATATATATTTATTTTTCTAAACTTTTCTTGCATGTTGTTATTCAAAATCCTTGTGAATCTTCTCCCTTTCTCATATTTCTGAGTTGAGTAATGAATGATGACACCAAATGCAGCTTCCAATTTATACAAATAACCCAGAAGTTTAAATGACTTTTTTTGATTCACGTTTACTCAAGGAAAGTTCAACAAGTAGGGCTAATAGTTTATGCTTCTCATCTTTGGAGCAATTTGTGGGATCATATGAGTCTTGCTCTGTTGTTTCCATCTCAGGGCAATTGGTTGGAAGATAATATTTCAAATATAAAGTCTGGCCTATGTCCTACCTGCAATACATCTCAGAAGAACAAATACCTTGTGATTAACAGATAATGGGGCATGAAAACCAATATGATCTATGCTATTATAGCTAACATTTGCAAATATTTATATTGAACAACCTTAGAGAGCCCATATAGTTTTACATTAAAATGTTATGACTACATGCAACTGTTGTGAAGTAGTGTAATACTCTCCGGAAAATAGCAAATTATGGTGTTTTTGTATTATATGATAAAACAATTTATAATCCCATGTAATTCCTAGATGTCTGTCTTTGCACAACCTCCACAAGTAATATTCCAGATTAGACCTACCAATGTAAACTTTTTAAAAGAGAGTATAGGCAGAAGGCATTCTGAGTTATTGAAGAGTCATGGCAACCCTATGTAACATTTTCCCCAAACACAACAATTATATTTGCCTTGGTGGCATCGGCCATAATCCCATCCTTCTGGAGCTTCTAAGCAGTATGTAAAACAACCTCAACACTCAGATTGTGTCCTTAACCTTCAAGAATAAGCTGTGACCCTGCAGCAACTTAACATAGTCCAATGAACCCATTAAACATTGCCAGCCCAATGGGATTAACTTAAAACTGATCCTTTCCAGTAATGAACATTTTAGGATGGAACCTAATAACTCCCAGACAGGCAACTTTGTTTATCCCAGACAATATGGAAATATATAAATTGAATATTTTGTCCCCTCTTGCCTCTGTTCATGTCAATCACAGCCCTCAATAATCCTTATCGCCCATACATTCCAAAGACAAGGAAGCTAAAGAAGACTGTAACACCAACTAGAGACACTGTAGCAGGAGCTGTGAAAAACTGGCGGTAGTTGATTCTAAAGTACCAGATCAATGCAAGCATTATCACAAAGAGAGGGATCATTAGGTTTCCAATTGGGGTTGTGAGACCAGCATTTTCTGGGGTTGTCCCTCCTGATTCTGGTCTTGCTGGGGAAGAAGGGGCAGTGGCCTGAGAGCGATGGCAGTGAATGACACAGTTGTCTTTGATGTGAAGGGAACGCAAGGTCTGTGATGAGTCGTGGAGAAGTTGGCCTTGGAAGATGAGCTTCATCTGAAGTTCCTGACCAGGAAAGTATTTACTGTAAAGAGGAAAAACAAGAGGGAGGATGGCAATGTGTTAATATTCCAAGGATGAAACAGAAAATCAAAAAAGACAGGATGTGGATTTGAAACATAATATAAAGATACATTTCCTCTCACTGCTATGTTCACTTCATCCTCATCTGGTTTCTTCTATCCCTCATTGTCTCTACCATGCTTCCCTAACCATTTGACTTTTCTAGAGGTTAACAAATTACAATTTCTCCTGAAACCTTCAAATGAGGGGTAATTTTAGATATTTTTGTTTCTTTTTACTTTCAGTGTCGTGGGAGGATTTTTAAAGACTCTTGGCTCAATTTATCAAGGTTTCAACTATCAATCCGCCCGTGAAAATCCCCAAGGCAGAACATGCTGAGATCTGCAATGTCACTGCAGAAAATGCAGCATGTCTGAAGGAAGAGGTGGCCTGGCACTACTGTTTGAAAGTGAAGAGATGCAGAACATAGCGAGTCAGCTCCTCACCTTTGCCTGCCCTCACAGTGCAGATATCTGATCATAGTGGCTACACAGCTTGTTTAAACGCATGTCTTTTAACCCCCACTCTATGGTTAACAAAGATTGCTGCAATTCATTATGTGCAATACAATGCAGCTATTTTGGAAGCCATGTGGTTAACATCAAGTGCTGTTAATTAGTATCTGTGTAAGAGGGCTGTTCCATTGGATAAGAGATTTTCCAATGCGGAAGGGTCAGAGTGTCTGTTCCGTACAAGCATACTGAGGCTTGAATTACAGCAGTTTAGTACCCCTGTTAAACAGGCTCACATACAACACTTCAAGTAATCAGAGTCCATGGAAAGTTGAGGCTCTGATCAAGAGGGTTATGTTGAGTTTATAAAAGATAACATCTGTACAGGATTTTTTTTGGTGTTATATAAAGGGATTAAAGTAAGGATATAAAATGAGCATTTTGAAATGTGATGTTGCTTTAAAAGGGACAGTCTAGTGAAAGTAAATATAATGATTCAGATACGGCATGCAATTTTAAACAACTTTCCAATTTACTTTTATCATCAAATTTTCTTTGTTCTCTTGGTATTCATATGCTAATTTCTAAGCCCTTGAAAGCTGCCTCTTATCTCAGGGTATTTTGACAGTTTTTCACAGCTAGAGGGCTTTAGTTCTTGCGTGCCATATAGATAACATTGGGCTCATGCACGTGGAGTTACCTAGGAGTCAGCACTGATTGGCTAAAATGCATGTCTGTCAAAAAAACTAAAATAAGGGGGCAGTCTGCAGAGGCTTAATACAAGGTAATCACAGAGGTAAAAAGTATATTAAAGGGACAGTCTACACCAGAATTTTTATTGTTTTAAAAGATAGATAATCCCTTAATTACCCATTCCCTAGTTTTGCATAACCAACAGAGCTTTGTGATTACCTTGTAACTAAGCCTCTGCAAACTGCCCCCTTATTTCAGTTCTTTTGACAGACTTGCATTTTAGCTAATCAGTGCTGATTCCTAGTTAACTCCACGTGCATGAGCACAGTGTTATCTATATGACACACATGAACTAACGCTCTCTAGTGGTGAAAAACTGTCAAAATGCATTCAGATAAGAGGCGGCCTTTAAGGTCTAAGAAATTAGCATATGAACCTCCTAGGTTTAGCTTTTAACTAAGAATACCAAGAGAACAAAGCAAAATTGGTGAAAAAAGTAAATTGGAAAGTTGTTTAAATTTACATGCCCTATCTGAATCATGAACGCTTATTTTGGACTAGACTGTACCATTATTATAACCATTTTGGCTATGCAAAACTGGATAATTGAAAACAAAGGGATTATCTATCTTTCTAAACAAAAATAAATCTGGAGCAGACTGTCCCTTTAACTCTGTGTATAGTAACTAGTGTAGTTTACAAATGTCCTTTGATGACTTCTATAGTTGCCATATACTGACAGCAGTGGTTTTCAGACTTTTCTTGTTTTGGGACATTCTTCTTAATTTTGTGAAAACATAATTTATGCTTACCTGATAAATTCCTTTCTTCTGTTGTGTGATCAGTCCACGGGTCATCATTACTTCTGGGATATAACTCCTCCCCAACAGGAAATGCAAGAGGATTCACCCAGCAGAGCTGCATATAGCTCCTCCCCTCTACGTCAGTCCCAGTCATTCGACCAAGAATCAACGAGAAAGGAGTAACCAAGGGTGAAGTGGTGACTGGAGTATAATTTAAAAGATATTTACCTGCCTTAAAAACAGGGCGGGCCGTGGACTGATCACACAACAGAAGAAAGGAATTTATCAGGTAAGCATAAATTATGTTTTCTTCTGTTATGTGTGATCAGTCCACGGGTCATCATTACTTCTGGGATACCAATACCAAAGCAAAAGTACACGGATGACGGGAGGGAAAGGCAGGCTCATTATACAGAAGGAACCACTGCCTGAAGAACCTTTCTCCCAAAAATAGCCTCCGAAGAAGCAAAAGTGTCAAATTTGTAAAATTTGGAAAAAGTATGAAGTGAAGACCAAGTTGCAGCCTTGCAAATCTGTTCAACAGAGGCCTCATTCTTAAAGGCCCAAGTGGAAGCCACAGCTCTAGTGGAGTGAGCTGTAATTCTTTCAGGAGGCTGCTGCCCAGCAGTCTCATAGGCTAAACGTATTACGTTACGAAGCCAAAAAGAGAGAGAGGTAGCAGAAGCTTTTTGACCTCTCCTCTGTCCAGAGTAAACGACAAACAAGGAAGAAGTTTGGCGAAAATCTTTAGTTGCCTGCAAGTAGAACTTGAGGGCACGAACTACATCCAGATTGTGTAAAAGACGTTCCTTCTTTGAAGAAGGATTTGGACACAAGGATGGGACAACAATCTCTTGATTGATGTTCCTGTTAGTGACTACCTTAGGTAAGAACCCAGGTTTAGTACGCAGAACTACCTTGTCTGAGTGAAAAATCAGATAAGGGGAATCACAATGTAAGGCTGATAACTCAGAGACTCTTCGAGCCGAGGAAATAGCCATTAAAAACAGAACTTTCCAAGATAACATTTTTATATCAATGGAATGAAGGGGTTCAAACGGAACACCCTGTAAAACGTTAAGAACTAAGTTTAAACTCCATGGTGGAGCAACAGCTTTAAACACAGGCTTGATCCTAGCTAAAGCCTGACAAAAGGACTGGACGTCTGGATTTTCTGACAGACGTCTGTGTAACAAGATGGACAGAGCTGAAATCTGTCCCTTTAACGAACTAGCTGATAAACCCTTTTCTAAACCTTCTTGTAGAAAAGACAGTATCCTAGCGATCCTAACCTTACTCCAGGAGTAACCTTTGGATTCGCACCAGTATAGTTATTTCCGCCATATTTTATGGTAAATCCTTCTGGTAACAGGCTTCCTAGCCTGAATTAGGGTATCAATAACCGACTCAGAAAAACCACGTTTTGATAAAATCAAGCGTTCAATTTCCAAGCAGTCAGCTTCAGAGAAGTTAGATTTTGATGTTTGAATGGACCCTGTATCAGAAGGTCCTGTCTTAGAGGTAGAGACCAAGGCGGACAGGATGACATGTCCACTAGATCTGCATACCAAGTCCTGCGTGGCCATGCAGGTGCTATTAGAATTACTGATGCTCTCTCCTGTTTGATTTTGGCAATCAATCGAGGAAGCAGCGGGAAGGGTGGAAACACATAAGCCATCCTGAAGTTCCAAGGTGCTGTCAAAGCATCTATCAGAACTGCTCCCGGATCCCTGGATCTGGACCCGTAGCGAGGAAGTTTGGCGTTCTGGCGAGACGCCATGAGATCTATCTCTGGTTTGCCCCAACGTCGAAGTATTTGGGCAAAGACCTCCGGATGAAGTTCCCACTCCCCCGGATGAAAAGTCTGGCGACTCAAGAAATCCGCCTCCCAGTTCTCCACTCCCGGGATGTGGATTGCTGACAGGTGGCAAGAGTGAGACTCTGCCCAGTGAATTATCTTTGATACTTCCATCATTGCTAGGGAGCTTCTTGTCCCTCCCTGATGGTTGATGTAAGCTACAGTCGTGATGTTGTCCGACTGAAACCTGATGAACCCCCGAGTTGTTAACTGGGGCCAAGCCAGAAGGGCATTGAGAACTGCTCTCAATTCCAGAATGTTTATTGGAAGGAGACTCTCCTCCTGATTCCATAGTCCCTGAGCCTTCAGAGAATTCCAGACAGCGCCCCAACCTAGTAGGCTGGCGTCTGTTGTTACAATTGTCCAGTCTGGCCTGCTGAATGGCATCCCCCTGGACAGGTGTGGCCGATAAAGCCACCATAGAAGAGAATTTCTGGTCTCTTGATTCAGATTCAGAGTAGGGGACAAATCTGAGTAATCCCCATTCCACTGACTTAGCATGCATAATTGCAGCGGTCTGAGGTGTAGGCGTGCAAAAGGTACTATGTCCATTGCCGCTACCATTAAGCCGATCACCTCCATGCATTGAGCTACTGACGGGTGTTGAACGGAATGAAGGACGCGGCATGCATTTTGAAGCTTTGTTAACCTGTCTTCTGTCAGGTAAATCTTCATTTCTACAGAATCTATAAGAGTCCCCAAGAATGGAACTCTTGTGAGAGGAAAGAGAGAACTCTTCTTTTCGTTCACTTTCCATCCATGCGACCTTAGAAATGCCAGAACTAACTCTGTATGAGACTTGGCAGTTTGAAAGCTTGAAGCTTGAATTAGAATGTCGTCTAGGTACGGAGCTACCGAAATCCCTCGCGGTCTTAGTACCGCTAGAAGGGCACCCAGAACCTTTGTGAAGATTCTTGGAGCCGTAGCCAATCCGAATGGAAGAGCTACAAACTGGTAGTGCCTGTCTAAGAAGGCAAACCTTAGATACCGGTGATGATCTTTGTGGATCGGTATGTGAAGGTAAGCATCCTTTAAATCCACTGTGGTCATGTACTGACCCTCTTGGATCATGGGTAAGATTGTCCGAATAGTTTCCATTTTGAACGATGGAACTCTTAGGAATTTGTTTAGAGTCTTTAAATCTAAGATTGGCCTGAAAGTTCCCTCTTTTTTGGGAACCACAAACAGGTTTGAGTAGAACCCTTGTCCTTGTTCCGACCGCGGAACCGGATGGATCACTCCCATTAATAACAGATCTTGTACGCAGCGTAGAAACGCTTCTCTCTTTATCTGGTTTGTTGACAACCTTGACAGATGAAATCTCCCTCTTGGGGGAGATAATTTGAAGTCTAGAAGGTATCCCTGCGATATGATCTCTAGAGCCCAGGGATCCTGAACATCTCTTGCCCAGGCCTGGGCGAAGAGAGAGAGTCTGCCCCCCACTAGATCCGGTCCCGGATCGGGGGCTCTCGGTTCATGCTGTCTTTGGGGCAGCAGCAGGTTTCCTGGCCTGCTTGCTCTTGTTCCAGGACTGGTTAGGCTTCCAGCCTTGCCTGTAACGAGCAACAGCTCCTTCCTGTTTTGGTGCAGTGGAGGTTGATGCTGCTCCTGTTTTAAAGTTCCGAAAGGGACGAAAATTAGACTGTCTAGCCTTAGCTTTGGCTTTGTCTTGAGGTAGGGCGTGGCCCTTACCTCCTGTAATGTCAGCGATAATCTCTTTCAAACCGGGCCCAAATAAAGACTGCCCCTTGAAAGGTATATTAAGTAATTTGGACTTAGAAGTAACATCAGCTGACCAGGATTTTAGCCACAGCGCCCTACGTGCCTGTATGGCGAATCCTGAGTTCTTAGCCGTAAGTTTGGTTAAATGTACTACGGCCTCCGAAATGAAGGAATTAGCTAGTTTAAGGACTCTAAGCCTGTCCGTAATGTCGTCTAGCGTAGATGAACTAAGGTTCTCTTCAAGCGACTCAATCCAAAATGCTGCCGCAGCCGTAATCGGCGCGATACATGCCAGGGGTTGTAATATAAAACCTTGTTGAACAAACATTTTCTTAAGGTAACCCTCTAATTTTTTATCCATTGGATCTGAGAAAGCACAGCTATCCTCCACCGGGATAGTGGTACGCTTAGCTAAAGTAGAAACTGCTCCCTCCACCTTGGGGACCGTTTGCCATAAGTCCCGAGTGGTGGCGTCTATTGGAAACATCTTTCTAAATATTGGAGGGGGTGAGAACGGCACACCGGGTCTATCCCACTCCTTAGTAACAATTTCAGTTAGTCTCTTAGGTATAGGAAAAACGTCAGTACTCGCCGGTACCGCAAAGTATTTATCCAACCTACACAGTTTCTCTGGTATTGCAACGGTGTTACAATCGTTGAGAGCTGCTAAGACCTCCCCTAGTAATACACGGAGGTTCTCCAATTTAAATTTAAAATTTGAAATATCTGAGTCCAATCTGTTTGGATCAGAACCGTCACCCACAGAATGAAGCTCTCCGTCCTCATGCTCTGCGAGCTGTGACGCAGTATCAGACATGGCCCTAGCATTGTCAGCGCACTCTGTTCTCACCCCAGAGTGATCACGCTTGCCTCTTAGTTCTGGTAATTTAGACAAAACTTCAGTCATAACAGTAGCCATATCTTGTAATGTTATCTGTAATGGCCGCCCAGATGTACTAGGCGCCAAAATATCACGCACCTCCCGGGCGGGAGATGCAGGTACTGCCGCGTGAGGCGAGTTAGTCGGCATAACTCTCCCCTCGCTGTTTGGTGAAATTTGTTCACATTGTACAGATTGACTTTTATTTAAAGTAGCATCAATACAGTTAGTACATAAATTTCTATTGGGCTCCACCTTGGCATTGGAACAAATGACACAGATATCTTCCTCTGAGTCAGACATGTTTAACACACTAGCAAAAAACTTACAACTTGGTTATAATCTTTTTTAGCAAAAAAACGTACTGTGCCTCAAAGAGGTACTAACGATTAAATGACAGTTGAAATAGTGAACTGAAAAACAGTTATAGCATCAAACTTTAAAACAACAAAACTTTTAGCAAAGGTTTGTTCCCATTAGTAAAATAACAATAATTAAATTTGACATAAAAAATACAAAGCAACGTTTTTATTCACAGTCACTATAAGAATTCTCACAGCTCTGCTGAGAGAATTTACCTCCCTTCAAAGAAGTTTGAAGACCCCTGAGATCTATCAGAGATGAACCGGATCATGCAGGAAAAATAAAAGTAACTGACTGGTATTTTTTGATGCGTAGCAAAGAGCGCCAAAACGGCCCCTCCCTCTCCCACACAGCAGTGAAGAGAAACGAAACTGTCACAAATAAAGCAAAAAACAGAATTTATGTTTACCTGATAAATTACTTTCTCCAACGGTGTGTCCGGTCCACGGCGTCATCCTTACTTGTGGGATATTCTCTTCCCCAACAGGAAATGGCAAAGAGCCCAGCAAAGCTGGTCACATGATCCCTCCTAGGCTCCGCCTACCCCAGTCATTCGACCGACGGAAAGGAGGAATATTTGCATAGGAGAAACCATATGTTACCGTGGTGACTGTAGTTAAAGAAAATAAATTATCAGACCTGATTAAAAAAACCAGGGCGGGCCGTGGACCGGACACACCGTTGGAGAAAGTAATTTATCAGGTAAACATAAATTCTGTTTTCTCCAACATAGGTGTGTCCGGTCCACGGCGTCATCCTTACTTGTGGGAACCAATACCAAAGCTTTAGGACACGGATGAAGGGAGGGAGCAAATCAGGTCACCTAAATGGAAGGCACCACGGTTTGCAAAACCTTTCTCCCAAAAATAGCCTCAGAAGAAGCAAAAGTATCAAATTTGTAAAATTTAGAAAAAGTGTGCAGTGAAGACCAAGTCGCTGCCTTACATATCTGATCAACAGAAGCCTCGTTCTTGAAGGCCCATGTGGAAGCCACAGCCCTAGTGGAGTGAGCTGTGATTCTTTCAGGAGGCTGCCGTCCGGCAGTCTCATAAGCCAATCGGATAATGCTTTTAATCCAGAAGGAGAGAGAGGTAGAAGTTGCTTTTTGACCTCTCCATTTACCAGAATAAACAACAAACAAAGACAAAGTTTGTCTGAAATCCTTAGTAGCTGCTAAGTAAAATTTGAGAGCACGAACTACATCCAAGTTGTGCAACAAACGTTCCTTCTTTGAAACTGGATTAGGACACAAAGAAGGCACAACTATCTCCTGGTTAATGTTTTTGTTAGAAACAACTTTTATCAACGGAATGTAAGGGTTCAAACGGAACCCCCTGAAGAACTGAAAGAACTAGGTTGAGACTCCAAGGAGGAGTCAAAATTTTGTAAACAGGTTTGATTCTAACCAGAGCCTGAACAAAGGCTAGAACATCTGGCACAGCTGCCAGCTTTTTGTGAAGTAACACAGACAAGGCAGAAATCTGTCCCATCAAGGAACTTGCAGATAATCCTTTTTCCAATCCTTCTCGAAGGAAGGATAGACTCTTAGGAATCTTAACCTTGTCCCAAGGGAATCCTGCAGATTCACACCAACAGATATACCAAATTATGTGGTAATTTTCTGGTTACAGGCTTTCAGGCCTGAACAAGAGTATTAATAACAGAATCTGAGAACCCTCGCTTTGATAAGATCAAGCGTTCAATCTCCAAGCAGTCAGCTGGAGTGGGTCGAACGGACCTAGAACAAGAAGGTCTCGTCTCAAAGGTAGCTTCCATGGTGGAGCCGATGACATATTCACCAGATCTGTATACCAAGTCCTGCGTGGCCACGCAGGAGCTATCAAAATCACCGACGCCCTCTCCTGATTGATCCTGGCTACCAGCCTGGGGATGAGAGGAAACGGCGGGAACACATAAGCTAGTTTGAAGGTCCAAGGTGCTACTAGTGCATCCACTAGAGCCGCCTTGGGATCCCTGGATCTGTACCCGTAGTAAGGAACTCTGAAGTTCTGACGAGAGGCCATCAGATCCATGTCTGGAATGCCCCACGGTTGAGTGACTTGGGCAAAGATTTCCGGATGGAGTTCCCACTCCCCCGGATGCAATGTCTGACGACTCAGAAAATCCGCTTCCCAATTTTCCACTCCTGGGATGTGGATAGCAGACAGGTGGCAGGAGTGAGACTCCGCCCATAGAATGATTTTGGTCACTTCGTCCATCGCTAGGGAACTCCTTGTTCCCCCCTGATGGTTGATGTATGAACTTGGCCCTCGCTAGCTGAGGCCAAGCTTTGAGAGCATCGAATATCGCTCTCAGTTCCAGAATATTTATCGGTAGAAGAGATTCTACCCGAGACCAAAGACCCTGAGCTTTCAGGGATCCCCAGACCGCGCCCCAGCCCATCAGACTGGCGTCGGTCGTGACAATGACCCACTCTGGTCTGCGGAAGGTCATCCCTTGTGACAGGTTGTCCAGGGACAGCCACCAACGGAATGAGTCTCTGGTCCTCTGATTTACTTGTATCTTCGGAGATAAGTCTGAATAGTCCCCATTCCACTGACTGAGCAGGAACAGTTGTAATGGTCTTAGATGAATGCGCACAAAAGGAACTATGTCCATTGCCGCTACCATCAAACCTATCACTTCCATGCACTGCGCTATGGAAGGAAGAGGAACGGAATGAAGTATCCGACAAGAGTCTAGAAGTTTTGTTTTTCTGGCTTCTGTCAGAAAAACCCTCATTTCTAAGGAGTCTATTATAGTTCCCAAGAAGGGAACCCTCGTTGACGGAGATAGAGAACTCTTTTCCACGTTCACTTTCCATCCGTGAGATCTGAGAAAGGCCAGGACAATGTCCGTGTGAGCCTTTACTTGAGGAAGGGACGACGCACGAATCAGAATGTCGTCCAAGTAAGGTACTACAGCAATGCCCCTTGGTCTTAGCACCGCCAGAAGGGGCCCTAGTACCTATGAGAAAATCCTAGGAGCAGTGGCTAATCCGAAAGAAAACGCCACGAACTGGAAATGCTTGTCCAGGAATTCAAACCTTAGGAACCGATGATGTTCCTTGTGGATAGGAATATGTAGATACGCATCCTTGAAATCCACCTTGGTCATGAATTGACCTTCCTGGATGGAAGGAAGAAGTGTTCGAATGGTTTCCATCTTGAACGATGGAACCTTGAGAAACTTGTTCAAGATCTTGAGATCTAAGATTGGTCTGAACGTTCCCTCTTTTTTGGGAACTATGAACAGATTGAAGTAGAACTGACATAAAATACATATAGTTAAATGAGAATGAACCTTGGTTTCCCCACAGTCAGAACACAATCTATCTGGTAGTTCAGACATGTTAAACAGGCATAAACTTGATAACAAAGCACAAAAAACGTTTTAAAATAAAACCGTTACTGTCACTTTAAATTTTAAACTAAACACACTTTATTACTGCAATTGCGAAAAAGTATGAAGGAATTGTTCAAAATTCACCAAAATTTCACCACAGTGTCTTAAAGCCTTAAAAGTATTGCACACCAAATTTGGAAGCTTTAACCCTTAAAATAACGGAACCGGAGCCGTTTTTATATTTAACCCCTTTACAGTCCCTGGAATCTGCTTTGCTGAGACCCAACCAAGCCCAAAGGGGAATACGATACCAAATGATGCCTTCAGAAAGACCTTTCTATGTATCAGAGCTCCACACACATGCAGCTGCATGCCATGCTGTCCTCAAAAACAAGTGCGCCATACCGGCGCGAAAATGAGACTCTGCCTATGCTTTGGGAAAGCCCCTAAAGAATAAGGTGTCTAAAACAGTGCCTGCCGATATTATTATATCAAAATACCCAGATAAAATGATTCCTCAAGGCTAAATATGTGTTAATAATCAATCGATTTAGCCCAGAAAAAGTCTACAGTTTAAATAAGCCCTTGTGAAGCCCTTATTTACAATCGTAATAAACATGGCTTACCGGATCCCATAGGGAAAATGACAGCTTCCAGCATTACATCGTCTTGTTAGAATGTGTCATACCTCAAGCAGCAAGGGACTGCAAACTGTTCCCCCAACTGAAGTTAATTGCTCTCAACAGTCCTGTGTGGAACAGCCATGGATTTTAGTTACGGTTGCTAAAATCATTTTCCTCATACAAACAGAATTCTTCATCTCTTTTCTGTTTCTGAGTAAATAGTACGTACCAGCACTATTTGAAAATAACAAACTCTTGATTGAATAATGAAAAACTACAGTTAAACACTAAAAAACTCTAAGCCATCTCCGTGGAGATGTTGCCTGTACAACGGCAAAGAGAATGACTGGGGTAGGCGGAGCCTAGGAGGGATCATGTGACCAGCTTTGCTGGGCTCTTTGCCATTTCCTGTTGGGGAAGAGAATATCCCACAAGTAAGGATGACGCCGTGGACCGGACACACCTATGTTGGAGAAAAACTGCCAAGTGGAAAATAATGCCCAGATATTTATTCACACAGTACCTCAGCAATGTAAACGATTCTACATTCCAGCAAAAACGTTTAACATGATAAATAGTTATTAAAAAGGATTAGTGACCTTTAACAGAGTAGTTCCGGTGAAATACCATCCCCAGAATACTGAAGTGTATACATACATGTCATTTTAACGGTATGGCAGGATTTTCTCATCAATTCCATTCAGAAAATAAAAACTGCTACATACCTCAATGCAGATTCCTCTGCCCGCTGTCCCCTGATCTGAAGCCTTTACCTCCCTCAGATGGCCGAGAACAGCAATATGATCTTAACTACTCCGGTTAAAATCATAGTAAAAAACTCTGACAGATTCTTCCTCAAACTCTGCCAGAGAAGTAATAACACGCTCCGGTGCTATTTTAAAATAACAAACTTTTGATTGAAGTCATAAAAACTAAGTATAATCACCATAGTCCTCTCACACATCCTATCTAGTCGTTGGGTGCAAGAGAATGACTGGGACTGACGTAGAGGGGAGGAGCTATATGCAGCTCTGCTGGGTGAATCCTCTTGCATTTCCTGTTGGGGAGGAGTTATATCCCAGAAGTAATGATGACCCGTGGACTGATCACACATAACAGAAGAAATAATGATTTATTTAACTTTATTATACCCCAATAACTTGCTCAATATAATCCTAATATAAAAACATTGTTAACTCAAAGATACCAGTGTTCACATTTTAAGCGTTTCTGTATACTACATTTACTTGGCAATATGTATTTTTTATACTCAATACATAACTTACAAACGTTTAAGTACTACATATAACCTTTAGTCTCTGTATGCAACGTGTATTTATATTGTTTGCATATGTTATTTGTTCATTTAGGAGCTTTGTATAAAGCACACATTTCAGCTGTTTGCATAATGCCACAGACAAATACATTATAAGGAACACTGCACATCAGCCTTCATTTTATATTGACACCTCTGCTGAGAATTACTGGTGTATAGTAATGAAACCATAATCTAGGTTCTAATTGTCAGCGATGCTGGGAAGCCTTTTTCCCTGTATTTGTTGAAGAAAATAGTTATATTCCTGCAGGACAATGCAGGGACAAGGCTGCAGAAACATTTTCACTAAAAAATATGAGCATAATTCATGTTTACGATATATCAAGGAATGCACCCTATTCAAAACAATATTTTATTTTTTTCTGCGGCCGCATTTAATCACAGTTTGTATATGCATCTTAAGAAATTCCGCCCCATATTAAGCCAAATCAATTTAAAGACCAGATTACAAGTGAAGCAGTATTTAACGCTCCCGCTTGAGTGCTAACTCCGCTAGAAATAAGTTTTTTGCACGTGTCGGGTAGCGCTCGTATTAAAAATTAAGAGTAAATCGTTTCCGCTCGCGGATGCACATGTGGCAGTCATTTCTTTGCTATCGACCCTTGCTATAGGAAGCAATGACAATTACATCTGAATTGTCTCAGTGCCACTATTGATTGCCATTGCTACCTAGAACAAGGGTCTATAGCAAAGAAATTACTGATACATTCAACTGGATATTAATTAAAGGGACAGTCAACACCAGATTTTTTGTTGTTTTAAAAGCTAGATAATCCCTTAATTACCAATTCCCCAGTTTTGCATAACCAACACAGTTATATAAATACACTTTTTACCTCTGTGATTACCTTGTATCTAAGCCTCAGCAGACTGCCCCCTTATTTCAGTTTTTTTGACAGACTTGCATTTTAGCCAATCAGAGCTGTCTCCATGGTAAATTCACGTGCATGAGCTCAATGTTATCTATATGAAACACGTGAACTAATACCCTCTAGTGGTGAAAACCTATAAAAATGAATTTAGATTAGAGGCGGCCTTCAAGGTCTAAGAAATTAGCATATGAACCTCATAGGTTTAGCTTTCAACTAAGAATACAAAGAAAACAAAGCAAAATTGGTGATAAAAGTAAATTGGAAAGTTGTTTAAAATTACATGCCCTATTTGAAACATGAAAGGTTTTTTTAGACTTGACTGTCCCTTTAATGTTGATTTAGTCTGTTAAAATAAGATATCAGTTGCAGCATAACTTTGATGTATATGTAGTGGAAATATAGCTTTAAGAAGATATATGGAAGATGAAAGAAACAAGAGAGGCGCCTGTGTGTACCAGTAGATCATATCAGTAAGCTGGTTTGCTGCTAAATATCCAGCTTGTGCCTAACAGCACTGTCTGAGTGCTCTTCACAAATGTGAGTACACTGAATGAGAATCTACACTATCTTTTTGGTTTATTACTGGTACACACGGGCGCCCTGTTTTGTCTTATCTTCTCCAGATTTGATGTAATTTTGTTCCTGCAATCAGTGAGCTGGGTTGCTGTCAAACATCCCGCCTGTTTCTAATAGCACTGTCTGAGTGCTCTTTGCAAATGTGAGTACCCTGATTAGGGCTCTTTGAAAATTATCATTTGGTTATCTACTGGTACACACAGGCGCCTCTCTTGTTTCTTTCATCTTCCAGATTCTTTGACATCCACATGTGAGGAGAGTGCAGCATTACTGTAGCATCGCCATCAGATCAAAACAACAATTGTCTTCACCTTTCCTTGGTTGAACTACACAGATCTTATTGGATTTTGTTGCTTGTAAATGGGTTTGTCCATATATAGCATTGGAATATTATATGTATATGTCTATTGTACCTAGAATTTTAGGTGTTAACAATACTACTACTGGCACTCACATATAACTGTTTTTGTGTGTGTGTATAATGTGCATGCACATTGGTGTGTGTATATATATATATATATATATACACATATATAATTAATTTTTCACATATATGTGTGTGTATATGTGTTGGTAGATGTTTTTGTATTGATGTGTAGGGCTTACACACTCATTTTTTATTGTCCTAATACACTTATTATAGCGCCCCCTATTTAGAGCTAGTTTATTTTAGTCTCTTCAACAATCAGCTTTAAGATACAGTTGTACATGCAATATATCAGGGCTCGACAAATCCAGGAGCCTGGAAGCCACTGGCTCCTAGAATTTTACCCCTGGCTCTTAAAATTTGGGGTTATTCTCCATATATCTATATACAAATACCCTGGCTCCTAAAAGTATGTCTGGCTCCAACATATTCCTTCTGGCTCCTAAATTTTAAACCAATCTGTTGACCACTGCAATATACTATTGTGATTTGATATAAGGTATTGATAGGGAATGAGTTAAGAATTAACACTAGAAATTCTGAAAGTTATAATACAAACTTAAAGGGACATAATACTCATATGCTAAATCACTTGAAACTGATGCAGTATAACTGTAAAAAGCTGACAGGAATATATCACCTGAGCATCTCTATGTAAAAAAGGAAGATATTTTACCTCACAATCTCCTCAGCTCAGCAGAGTAAGTTCTGTGTAAAAAGTTAAACTTCACCTGCTCCCCAGCTGCAGGTAAAAAAAATAAAAATGAGGAAATAAACAGCAGCCAATCAGCATCAGCAGTGCTGAGGTCATGAACTCTTTTACTGTGATCGCATGAGATTTCACTTAACTTTCATGAGATTTCATTGTAAACTTCCTTAATCTGAATAGAGAAATAATATGAGTGTGCACGACGCTCATCCTTTCATGTCCCAGGACAGACATACTAATATGCTGCTTAGAAATCCTTTACAATGGGAGGTGGCTACTGAGGAACTTTTGAGGTAAAATATCTTTCTTTTTTACATAGAGATGTTCATGTGATATTTTCTAGTCAGCTTTTTACAGCTATGCTGCATCACTTTAAAATGTTTAAACATTTGGGTATTATGGCCCTTTAATGGCTAGAGAGAGAATACAAATTGAGGAACACTCCACTTAGCTACAGTGCCACAGATTTAACTAAGTTGGTGTATTATATTATGTATTGGCAGCGATGTAGTTAATTTAGACATAGGGTGAGCCCTATACACTATTTATTTATGACCAATAGGTACTAAGTGATTGGAATACTGTGGGCTGACTGTATCTAATATGATACGTACATATTAACTACTATATGAAAACACAATGCAGCACCACACAATAAGAGAGATGGGCAACATGATACCAGTATAATAACTATGTATGTGTTCGGCTTTAGGGTAATCATATGTAGTGTTACTGGGTTGCCACTTTAGCTGTTCTATATACATGGCTACATACTAACCGGTCCGAACCCCACCCCTTGATTACGCCTACCACTAGATAAACTAATATGATGTGTAATCTCTAGACACCACTTATGATCGCGTGTGTGACACTGCATATATACAAACAATAGCCGCGAGCTATAGCTTTTGTCTAGACTTGTAGTTTAACAAGTTTAATAAATAATTCCTTAAACATGAATGTAACAGTACAATGGAGACTATAAGTTTAATACACATATAATGTTAACTCTAGGGCTGAAACAACTAATCGATAAAATCGATAATGAAAATCGTTGTCAATGATTTTCATTATCGATTAGTTGGCTATCGATTAGTTGTTCTGTACTGAGTCTCATACACTGTTTGGCGCTGCAGTGCAATCTTACACCTGGGCGGTGAACAAGTTGCTGTAGAGAAGACGTAGCTGTGCAGAACCGGGTACTAGGCACTGTTAGGCAGGACTAACCAGGTAATGAAAAGTAGACTTTTTGACTGGACTGGTGTTACTTTGTAGAATAATGACAGCATGGCGCATGAAAACACAAAAATGAAAGAACTGCACTGTTTAGCCACACCATAATATTATTGGGAATTGATTTTTTTGTTAACTATAATATATTATTAAAGATTCCTCCTGTCTTTTTTTGTGTGACTTCACTCCAAGTGACATTCTGTTTTAATGATTTATATCCAGTTTAACTTAAAGGTAGATTGAAGTTCCAAAGTTACATGATAAAATATCAGTGCATATAATTATACTATTATTTTGTTGATTGATGAAGATCTAGCTCTATTTAGATAGTTTAATATTTTCCTTTTTATATATTAATCTAAATTTTGAATATTCAGTTAATTTATATATATATAAAAAAAAAAAAAAACAACTATCTGCATAGAGCTGGAGGGAAGGCTAAGATCATCAATCAACAACATACTAGTATAAGTATATACCCTTATTTGTTAAACGCATAGCATTGCAGGGTAGTTACTAGCTAGTGCTAAAATGAAATGCTTCAAAAAGATCATGTAACTTTAACAATAATGTACCTTTAAGTAGAACTTGATATGAATCCTTAAAACAGAACGTCACTTCACTATGGCATTATTTAGAACAGTAGAAATTGGCACCATCGTCAATTATTTTGGTCAGTTTCCAGATTGCTGGCAGGAGCTACAGAAGGCAAAAGTCACTTGAGGTGAAGTAAAAAAAAAAAAAAAAATAGGAGGAAATATATTGTGTATCACAAAATTCAATTGCCAATAGTTCTATGAGCTATCCTTTGACTTTAGCTTGAAAGTCTATAACTTAATGCTACATGAGGTTATTTATTATAGAAATCACAAGTAAAAGTGAATAAATATATCCTTGTTGGTTATGCAAAACAATAAATAAAGTAATAAAGGGACTATCTAACTTTTTAAACAATAAATATACTAATCAATTATGAAAATAATTGTAACTTGCAGTCCTAGTTGCAATTTGCAATGGTATCACTAATATTATCTCTGCCCCTCATAACAATATGGTATGACAACGTTGAAGTTAGTGGCGTAACCCCCAGATGGAGATTTTAAAGTGAAAATACACGCAGGAGGTTGAAAAATTATACATTGAGGTAAGCCTCTTAATAACATTTATACTCGCTATATACACATAATTTTCACAGATAGTTCACATTTTTTGTTGACACTTTATCATATATTTGTTAAAGGGACACTGAACCCAAATTGTTTATTTCGTGATTCAGATAGAGCATGCAATTTTAAGCAACTTTCTAATTTATTCCTATTATCAATTTTTCTTCGTTCTCTTGCCATCTTTATTTGAAAAAGAAGGCACCAAAGTTTTTTGTTTTTTTTTGGTTCAGTACTCTGGACAGCACTTTTCTTCTATAAGGTAAGACGAGTCCACGGATTCATCCTTTACTTGTGGGATATTATCCTCCTGCTAACAGGAAGTGGCAAAGAGCATCACAGCAGAGCTGTCTATATAGCTCCTCCCCTGTCATTCTCTTTGCCTACTCTAAGTACTAGGAAGGGTAAAGTGAAAGAGGTGATAAAAAATTAGTTTTTAATTTCTTCAAGCAAGAGTTTGTTATTTTAAATGGTACCGGTGTGTACTATTTACTCTCAGGCAGCAGATGGATGAAGACTTCTGCCTAGAGGATGATGATCTTAGCATTTGTAACTAAGGTCCAGTGCTGTTCCCACAGAGGCTGAGGAGTACAGGAAACTTCAGTGTGAGGAACGTTTTCAAGCTATGCAGCAGTGAGGTATGTTCAGTCATATTTTTCTGGAGAGACTGTGTATTTCAGAAAGGCTGACAGTATCCCCATGAGGGTAAGGGTAAGCAGTAATCCTAAGAGCTATAAGAAGGGCATTACTAAGCTTGCAAAAGGGGCTAATTACAAAAATGGTTGACACTGAATTGTAAATGTTTGTGGGCAAACGTTTTATGAACTGGGAGTGCTGTTTAACGTTTTGTGGACAATAACGTTTTGGGCAACTTTATTGAGGGTACACTTGGCTTATTTTTTTGGGTCTCTGAACCCACATGGCTAGTTGAAAACTGCCCTGGTGCGGTTCTTTGAGGCTGTAAAGACATCGAGTGAGATGGGTGGGGCCTATTTTCGCGCCTCAGATGCGCAGTTATTTTCTCTCAGCAAGCTCTAACTCCTGAGGGCCCTGGTGAATGTTTTGGGCCAAATCAAAGCTTTTACCCCATATTTACTATCCCTGAGGGCAGGTAGGGCCACAGCAGGGCTGTGGCAAGGTGCTGAGGTTTTTTTTTCCGGATTTAGGCCTAATTTCAATCCGGTTTGCACATCAAAGGGTTAAATGTTAAAATTCCTTGTGGGGCAATCTTAACTACATATAATGTGTCTGCTTGCAACATTTTGAAAAATTTGGTGCATTTTAAAGCTGTTTTGCAGAACGTGTATGCTTTTTTTCTCTTAAAAGCGCAGTACCGTTTTTTTTAAGATTGTTATTTTTTTCACTAAATAAAGTGTTTTCATGCTTGTTTATAGTCATTACTAGCCTGTTCAACATGTCTGACATTGAGGAAAGTCAATGTTCAATGTGTTTAGAAGCCATTGTGGAACCTCCACTTAGAATGTGTCCCTCATGCACTGAAAGGTCAATAAATTGCAAAGAACATATTTTAGCTACTAAAAGTATGTCGCAGGATGATTCTCAGTCAGAAGGGAATCAGGTTATGACATCTAATTCTTCCCAAGTGTCACAACCATTAACGCCCGCACAAGCGACGCCAAGTACTTCTAGTGCGTTTAATTCTTTCACCCTGCAAGATATGGCTACAGTTATGAATACTACCCTCACAGAGGTTTTATCTAAGCTGCCTGGGTTGCAGGGGAAGCGCAGTAGGTCTGGTGTGAGAACAAATGCTGAGCCCTCTGACGCTTTATTAGCCATATCCGATGTACCCTCACAATGCTCTGTGTTGGGGGTGAGGGATTTGCTGGCTGAGGGAGAGATTTCTGATTCAGGAAATATGTTCCCTCAGACAGACTCAGATATGACGGCTTTTAAATTTAAACTAGAACACCTCCGCTTATTGCTCAGGGAGGTTTAAGCGACTCTGGATGATTGTGACCCTATTGTAGTTCCAGAGAAATTGTGTAAAATGGACAGATTTCTAGAGGTTCCTGCCTACACTGATGTTTTTCCAGTCCCTAAGAGGATTTCGGGCATTGTTACTAAGGAGTGGGATAGACCAGGTATTCCGTTCGCTCCCCTTCCTACTTTTAAGAAAATGTTTCCCATATCAGACACCATGCGAGACTCGTGGCAGACGGTCCCTAAGCTGGAGGGAGCTATTTCTACCCTGGCTAAGCGTACAACTATACCTATTGAGGACAGTTGTGCTTTCAAAGATCCTATGGATAAAAAATTAGAGGGTCTCCTGAAGAAAATATTTGTTCATCAAGGTTTTCTTCTCCAGCCTATAGCGTGCATTGTTCCTGTAACTACTGCAGCGTCCTTTTGGTTCGAGGCTCTGGAGGAGGCTCTTCAGGTTGAGACCCCATTAGATGATATTCTAGATAGAATTAGGGCTCTCAAGCGGCGAAAAATTCAGGTTTTGCCATTTTAGCGTGTAGAGCGTTATGGCTTAAGTCCTGGTCTGCTGATGTGTCATCAAAAGCTAAGCTGTTAGCCATCCCTTTCAAGGGTAAGACCCTATTCGGGCCTGAACTGAAAGAGATCATTTCAGACATCACTAGAGGAAAAGGCCATGCCCTTCCTCAGAATAAGACAAATAAGATGAGGACCAAACAAAATAATTTTCGTTCCTTTCGGAACTTCAAAGGTGGTCCCTCTTCCTCTTCCATTGCCGCAAAGCAAAAGGGGAATTTTGCTCAATCCAAGTCAGTCTGGAGACCTAATCAGACTTGGAACAAGGGTTAACAGGCCAAGAAGCCCACTGCTGCCACCGAGACAGCATGAAGGGGTAGCCCCCGATCCGGGACCGGATCTAGTAGGGGGCAGACTTTCTCTCTTTGCTCAGGCTTGGGCAAGAGACGTTCAGGACTCCTGGGCTTTGGAAATCGTAACCCAGGGGTATCTTCTAGATTTCAAAGATTCACCCCCAAGGGGGAGATTCCATCTTTCTCAATTGTCTGTAAACCAGACAAAAAGAGAGGCATTCTTACGCTGTGTAGAAGACCTATATACCATGGGAGTGATCTGCCCAGTTCCGAAAACAGAACCGGGGCAAGGGTTCTACTCCAATCTGTTTGTGGTTCCCAAAAAAGAGGGAACCTTCAGACCAATTTTCCTCAGAGTCCCATCCTTCAAGATGGAGACCATTCGGACTATTTTGCCGATGATCCAGGAGGGTCAATATATGACCACCGTGGACTTAAAGGATGCGTATCTACACATCCCTATCCACAAAGATCATCACCAGTTCCTCAGGTTCGCCTTTCTGGACAAGCATTTCCAGTTTGTGGCTCTTCCCTTCGGGTTGGCAACAGCTCCCAGAATTTTCACAAAGGTGCTAGGGTCCCTTCTGGCGGTTCTAAGGCCACGGGGCATAGCTGTGGCGCCCTATCTGGACGATATCTTAATCCAGACGTCGACTTACCAACTAGCCAAGTCTCACACGGACATCGTGTTGGCTTTTCTAAGATCTCACGGGTGGAAGGTGAACGTAAAAAAGAGTTCACTTATCCCTCTCACAAGAGTTCCATTCCTGGGAACTCTGATAGATTCGGTGGACATGAAAAATTTTCTGACGGAGGTCAGGAAATCAAAGATTTTATCCATCTGCCGAGCTCTTCATTCCATTCCTCGGCCGTCAGTGGCTCAGTGTATGGAGGTAATCGGCTTAATGGTAGCGGCAATGGACATAGTTCCGTTTGCTCGCTTGCATCTCAGACCACTGCAACTATGCATGCTCAAACAGTGGAAAGGGGATTATGCAGATTTATCTCCTCAGATAAATCTGGACCAGGAGACCAGAGACTCTCTTCTTTAGTGGTCGTCACAGGATCATCTGTCCAAGGGAATGTGTTTCCGCAGGCCAGCGTGGGTCATAGTGACGACGGACGCCAGCCTATTGGGTTGGGGTGCAGTCTGGAATTCCCTGAAAGCACAAGGTTTGTGGACTCAGGAGGAGGTTCTCCTCCCGATAAATATTCTAGAACTGAGAGCGATATTCAACACGCTTCAGGCGTGGCCTCAGCTGGCGTCGGCCAGATTCATAAGATTCCAGTCGGACAATATCAC
This sequence comes from Bombina bombina, assembly GCF_027579735.1. Classification (NCBI taxonomy): domain Eukaryota; kingdom Metazoa; phylum Chordata; class Amphibia; order Anura; family Bombinatoridae; genus Bombina; species Bombina bombina. Next base: position 1,193,534,449 of record NC_069499.1, read on the forward strand.
GACTGTAGCATATATCAATCATCAGGGGGGAACAAAGAGTTCTCTAGCGATGATAGAGGTTACCAAAATAATTTGATGGGCAGAGACTCACTCTTGCCATCTATCAGCAATCTATATCCCAGGAGTGGAGAACTGGGAAGCGGATTTTCTAAGTCGTCAGACTTTTCATCCGGGGGAGTGGGAACTCCATCCGGAGGTGTCTGCGCAATTGATTCAGCAATGGGGCACACCAGAATTGGATCTGATGGTGTCTCGTCAGAACGCCAAACTTCCTCGTTACGGGTCCAGGTCAAGGGATCCTCAGGCAGTACTGATAGATGCTCTAGCAGTACCCTGGTCGTTCAACGTGGCTTATGTGTTTCCACCATTTCCTCTCCTTCCTCATTTGATTGCCAGAATCAAACAGGAGAGAGCTTCAGTGATTTTGATAGCACCTGCGTGTCAACACAGGACTTGGTATGCAGACCTGGTGGACATGTCATCTCTTCCACCATGGACTCTGCCACTGAGACAGGACCTTCTGATTCAACGTCCATTCCAGCATCCAAATCTAGTTTCTCTGCAGCTGACTGCTTGGAGATTGAACGCTTGATCTTATCCAAGCAGGGTTTCTCGGAGTCGGTCATAGATACCTTGATTCAGGCTTGAAAGCCTGTCACTAGGAAAATGTATCATAAGATATGGCGTAAATATCTTTATTGGTGCGAATCCAAAGGCTACTCATGGAGTAAGATCAGGATTCCTAGGATTTTGTCCTTTCTCCAAGAAGGATTGGAGAAGGGGCTATCAGCTAGTTCCTTAAAGGGACAGATGTCTGCTTTATCAATTATACTGCACAAACGTCTGGCAGATGTTCCAGTCGTTCAGTCGTTCTGTCAGGCTTTAGTTAGAATCAAGCCTGTGTTTAAACCTGTTGCTCCGCCATGGAGTTTGAATTTAGTTCTTAAAGTTCTTCAAGGGGTTCCGTTTGAACCTATGCATTCCATAGATATTAAGCTTCTATCTTGGAAAGTTCTGTTTTAGTTGCTATCTCTTCGGCTCGAAGAGTTTCTGAACTATCTGCATTGCAATGCGACTCGCCTTATCATGCGACTCGCCTTATCTTGTTTTCCATGCTGATAAGGTGGTTTTACGTACCAAACCTGGATTCCTTCCTAAGGTTGTTACTAATAGGAATATCAATCAGGAAATTGTTGTTACTTCTCTGTGTCCTAATCCTTCCTCTAAGAAGGAGCGTCTGTTGCACAACTTGGACGTGGTTCGTGCTTTGAAGTTTTACTTGCAAGCGACCAAAGATTTCCGTCAAACATCTTTGTTTGTTGTCTATTCTGGAAAACGTAGAGGTCAAAAAGCTACGGCTACCTCTCTTGCCTTTTGGCTGAAAAGCATAATCCGTTTGGCATACGAGACTGCTGGACAGCAGCCTCCTGAAAGAATTACAGCTCACTCTACTAGAGCGGTGGCTTACACATGGGCTTTTAAAAATGATGCTTCTGTTGAACAGGTTTGTAAGACTGTGACTTGGTCTTCGCTTCATACCTTTTCCAAATTTGATACTTTTGCTTCTTCGGAGGCTATTTTTGGGAGAAAAGTTCTTCAAGCAGTGGTGCCTTCTGTTTAACCATCTGTCTTGTCCCTCCCGTTCATCCGTGTCCTGTAGCTTTGGTATTGTATCCCACAAGTAAAGGATGAATCCGTGGACTCGTCTTACCTTATAGAAGAAAAGTAAATTTATGCTTACCTGATAAATTAATTTCTTCTATGGTAAGACGAGTCCACGGCCCGTCCTGTCATTTTAAGACAGATTATATTTTTTTGATTTAAACTTCAGTCACCTCTGCACCTTTTAGTTTCTCCTTTTTCTTCCTGTACCTTTGGTCGAATGACTGGGGGGTGGAGCTAAGGGGGGAGCTATATAGACAGCTCTGCTGTGGTGCTCTTTGCCACTTCCTGTTAGCAGGAGGATAATATCCCACAAGTAAAGGTTGAATCCGTGGACTTGTCTTACCATAGAAGAAATTAATTTATCAGGTAAGCATAAATTTACTTTTTTATTGGTGGATGAATTTATCCACCAATCAGCAAGGGCAACCCAGGTTGTTCACCAAAAATGAGCCGGCATCTAAACTTATATTCTTGCATTTCAAATAAAGATACTAAGAAAATGAAGACAATTTGATAATAGGAGTAAATTAGAAAGTTGCTTAAAATGTCATGCTCTATCTGAATCACGAAAGAAAAAAAGTGGGAGTGGGGTCAGAAAAGTGAATTTGTAGAAAAATCAACACATGAGAACCGTTACCGTCTCTTTAAATATTAAAATGAAACATTCTGTTTTCTCTTTGAGTGTTTAAAGTGCAACCATCTTTATTTTCATAAGGAAAAAGAGTGAGTATATACAGGAGGAACATTATAACTGTAAGAGCTCCCTCTACCTCTCAGCTTAACCCAGAGGAATTAGACAGACTCTCTGCTTAAAGGGACAGTCTAGACTAAAATAAACTTTTTTGATTCAGATAGGGCATGTAATTTTAAACAATTTTCCAATTTACTTTTATCACCAATTTTGCTTTGTTCTCTTGGTATTCTTAGTTGAAAGCTTAACCTAGGAGGTTCATATACTAATTTCTTAGACCTTGAAGGCCACCTCTTTTCAGAATGCATTTTAACTGTTTTTCACCACTAGAGGGTGTTCGTTCATGTTTTTCATATAGATAACACTGTGCTCATGCACATGAAGTTATCTGGGAGCCAGCACTGATTGGCTAAACTGCAAGTCTGTGAAAAGAACTGAAATAAAGGGGCAGTTTGCAGAGGCTTAGATACAAGATAATCACAGAGGTAAAAACAGAATTTATGTTTACCTGATAAATTACTTTCTCCAACGGTGTGTCCGGTCCACGGCGTCATCCTTACTTGTGGGATATTCTCTTCCCCAACAGGAAATGGCAAAGAGCCCAGCAAAGCTGGTCACATGATCCCTCCTAGGCTCCGCCTACCCCAGTCATTCGACCGACGTTAAGGAGGAATATTTGCATAGGAGAAACCATATGATACCGTGGTGACTGTAGTTAAAGAAAATAAATTATCAGACCTGATTAAAAAACCAGGGCGGGCCGTGGCCCGGACACACCGTTGGAGAAAGTAATTTATCAGGTAAACATAAATTCTGTTTTCTCCAACATAGGTGTGTCCGGTCCACGGCGTCATCCTTACTTGTGGGAACCAATACCAAAGCTTTAGGACACGGATGAAGGGAGGGAGCAAATCAGGTCACCTAAATGGAAGGCACCACGGCTTGCAAAACCTTTCTCCCAAAAATAGCCTCAGAAGAAGCAAAAGTATCAAACTTGTAAAATTTGGTAAAAGTGTGCAGTGAAGACCAAGTCGCTGCCCTACATATCTGATCAACAGAAGCCTCGTTCTTGAAGGCCCATGTGGAAGCCACAGCCCTAGTGGAATGAGCTGTGATTCTTTCGGGAGGCTGCCGTCCGGCAGTCTCGTAAGCCAATCTGATGATGCTTTTAATCCAAAAAGAGAGAGAGGTAGAAGTTGCTTTTTGACCTCTCCTTTTACCGGAATAAACAACAAACAAGGAAGATGTTTGTCTAAAATCCTTTGTAGCATCTAAATAGAATTTTAGAGCGCGAACAACATCCAAGTTGTGCAACAAACGTTCCTTCTTCGAAACTGGTTTCGGACACAGAGAAGGTACGATAATCTCCTGGTTAATGTTTTTGTTAGAAACAACTTTTGGAAGAAAACCAGGTTTAGTACGTAAAACCACCTTATCTGCATGGAACACCAGATAAGGAGGAGAACACTGCAGAGCAGATAATTCTGAAACTCTTCTAGCAGAAGAAATAGCAACCAAAAACAAAACTTTCCAAGATAATAACTTAATATCAACGGAATGTAAGGGTTCAAACGGAACCCCCTGAAGAACTGAAAGAACTAAGTTGAGACTCCAAGGAGGAGTCAAGGGTTTGTAAACAGGCTTGATTCTAACCAGAGCCTGAACAAAGGCTTGAACATCTGGCACAGCTGCCAGCTTTTTGTGAAGTAACACAGACAAGGCAGAAATCTGTCCCTTCAGGGAACTTGCAGATAATCCTTTTTCCAATCCTTCTTGAAGGAAGGATAGAATCTTAGGAATCTTAACCTTGTCCCAAGGGAATCCTTTAGATTCACACCAACAGATATATTTTTTCCAAATTTTGTGGTAAATCTTTCTAGTTACAGGCTTTCTGGCCTGAACAAGAGTATCGATAACAGAATCTGAGAACCCTCGCTTCGATAAGATCAAGCGTTCAATCTCCAAGCAGTCAGCTGGAGTGAGACCAGATTCGGATGTTCGAACGGACCCTGAACAAGAAGGTCTCGTCTCAAAGGTAGCTTCCATGGTGGAGCCGATGACATATTCACCAGATCTGCATACCAAGTCCTGCGTGGCCACGCAGGAGCTATCAAGATCACCGACGCCCTCTCCTGATTGATCCTGGCTACCAGCCTGGGGATGAGAGGAAACGGCGGGAACACATAAGCTAGTTTGAAGGTCCAAGGTGCTACTAGTGCATCCACTAGAGCCGCCTTGGGATCCCTGGATCTGGACCCGTAGCAAGGAACTTTGAAGTTCTGACGAGAGGCCATCAGATCCATGTCTGGAATGCCCCACAGTTGAGTGACTTGGGCAAAGATTTCCGGATGGAGTTCCCACTCCCCCGGATGCAATGTCTGACGACTCAGAAAATCCGCTTCCCAATTTTCCACTCCTGGGATGTGGATAGCAGACAGGTGGCAGGAGTGAGACTCCGCCCATAGAATGATTTTGGTCACTTCTTCCATCGCTAGGGAACTCCTTGTTCCCCCCTGATGGTTGATGTACGCAACAGTTGTCATGTTGTCTGATTGAAACCGTATGAACTTGGCCCTCGCTAGCTGAGGCCAAGCCTTGAGAGCATTGAATATCGCTCTCAGTTCCAGAATATTTATCGGTAGAAGAGATTCTTCCCGAGACCAAAGACCCTGAGCTTTCAGGGATCCCCAGACCGCGCCCCAGCCCATCAGACTGGCGTCGGTCGTGACAATGACCCACTCTGGTCTGCGGAATGTCATCCCTTGTGACAGGTTGTCCAGGGACAGCCACCAACGGAGTGAGTCTCTGGTCCTCTGATTTACTTGTATCTTCGGAGACAAGTCTGTATAGTCCCCATTCCACTGACTGAGCATGCACAGTTGTAATGGTCTTAGATGAATGCGCGCAAAAGGAACTATGTCCATTGCCGCTACCATCAAACCTATCACTTCCATGCACTGCGCTATGGAAGGAAGAGGAACGGAATGAAGTATCCGACAAGAGTCTAGAAGTTTTGTTTTTCTGGCCTCTGTCAGAAAAATCCTCATTTCTAAGGAGTCTATTATTGTTCCCAAGAAGGGAACCCTTGTTGACGGAGATAGAGAACTCTTTTCCACGTTCACTTTCCATCCGTGAGATCTGAGAAAGGCCAGGACAATGTCCGTGTGAGCCTTTGCTTGAGGAAGGGACGACGCTTGAATCAGAATGTCGTCCAAGTAAGGTACTACAGCAATGCCCCTTGGTCTTAGCACAGCTAGAAGGGACCCTAGTACCTTTGTGAAAATCCTTGGAGCAGTGGCTAATCCGAAAGGAAGCGCCACGAACTGGTAATGCTTGTCCAGGAATGCGAACCTTAGGAACCGATGATGTTCCTTGTGGATAGGAATATGTAGATACGCATCCTTTAAATCCACCGTGGTCATGAATTGACCTTCCTGGATGGAAGGAAGAATAGTTCGAATGGTTTCCATCTTGAACGATGGAACCTTGAGAAACTTGTTTAAGATCTTGAGATCTAAGATTGGTCTGAACGTTCCCTCTTTTTTGGGAACTATGAACAGATTGGAGTAGAACCCCATCCCTTGTTCTCCTAATGGAACAGGATGAATCACTCCCATTTTTAACAGGTCTTCTACACAATGTAAGAATGCCTGTCTTTTTATGTGGTCTGAAGACAACTGAGACCTGTGGAACCTCCCCCTTGGGGGAAGCCCCTTGAATTCCAGAAGATAACCTTGGGAGACTATTTCTAGCGCCCAAGGATCCAGAACATCTCTTGCCCAAGCCTGAGCGAAGAGAGAGAGTCTGCCCCCCACCAGATCCGGTCCCGGATCGGGGGCCAACATTTCATGCTGTCTTGGTAGCAGTGGCAGGTTTCTTGGCCTGCTTTCCCTTGTTCCAGCCTTGCATTGGTCTCCAAGCTGGCTTGGCTTGAGAAGTATTACCCTCTTGCTTAGAGGACGTAGCACTTTGGGCTGGTCCGTTTCTACGAAAGGGACGAAAATTAGGTTTATTTTTTGCCTTGAAAGGCCGATCCTGAGGAAGGGCGTGGCCCTTACCCCCAGTGATATCAGAGATAATCTCTTTCAAGTCAGGGCCAAACAGCGTTTTCCCCTTGAAAGGAATGTTAAGTAGCTTGTTCTTGGAAGACGCATCAGCTGACCAAGATTTCAACCAAAGCGCTCTGCGCGCCACAATAGCAAACCCAGAATTCTTAGCCGCTAATCTAGCCAATTGCAAAGTGGCGTCTAGGGTGAAAGAATTAGCCAATTTGAGAGCATTGATTCTGTCCATAATCTCCTCATAAGGAGGAGAATCACTATCGACCGCCTTTATCAGCTCATCGAACCAGAAACACGCGGCTGTAGCGACAGGGACAATGCATGAAATTGGTTGTAGAAGGTAACCCTGCTGAACAAACATCTTTTTAAGTAAACCTTCTAATTTTTTATCCATAGGATCTTTGAAAGCACAACTATCTTCTATGGGTATAGTGGTGCGTTTGTTTAAAGTGGAAACCGCTCCCTCGACCTTGGGGACTGTCTGCCATAAGTCCTTTCTGGGGTCGACCATAGGAAACAATTTTTTAAAAATGGGGGGAGGGACGAAAGGAATACCGGGCCTTTCCCATTCTTTATTTACAATGTCCGCCACCCGCTTGGGTATAGGAAAAGCTTCTGGGAGCCCCGGGACCTCTAGGAACTTGTCCATTTTACATAGTTTCTCTGGGATGACCAACTTGTCACAATCATCCAGAGTGGATAATACCTCCTTAAGCAGAATGCGGAGATGTTCCAACTTAAATTTAAACGTAATCACATCAGGTTCAGCTTGTTGAGAAATGTTCCCTGAATCAGTAATTTCTCCCTCAGACAAAACCTCCCTGGCCCCATCAGACTGGTTTAGGGGCCCTTCAGAACCATTATTATCAGCGTCGTCATGCTCTTCAGTATCTAAAACAGAGCAGTCGCGCTTACGCTGATAAGTGTTCATTTTGGCTAAAATGTTTTTGACAGAATTATCCATTACAGCCGTTAATTGTTGCATAGTAAGGAGTATTGGCGCGCTAGATGTACTAGGGGCCTCCTGAGTGGGCAAGACTCGTGTAGACGAAGGAGGGAATGATGCAGTACCATGCTTACTCCCCTCACTTGAGGAATCATCTTGGGCATCATTGTCATTGTCACATAAATCACATTTATTTAAATGAGAAGGAATTCTGGCTTCCCCACATTCAGAACACAGTCTATCTGGTAGTTCAGACATGTTAAACAGGCATAAACTTGATAACAAAGTACAAAAAACGTTTTAAAATAAAACCGTTACTGTCACTTTAAATTTTAAACTGAACACACTTTATTACTGCAATTGCGAAAAAATATGAAGGAATTGTTCAAAATTCACCAAATTTTCACCACAGTGTCTTAAAGCCTTAAAAGTATTGCACACCAAATTTGGAAGCTTTAACCCTTAAAATAACGGAACCGGAGCCGTTTTTAACTTTAACCCCTTTACAGTCCCTGGTATCTGCTTTGCTGAGACCCAACCAAGCCCAAAGGGGAATACGATACCAAATGACGCCTTCAGAAAGTCTTTTCTAAGTATCAGAGCTCCTCTCACATGCGACTGCATGTCATGCCTCTCAAAAACAAGTGCGCAACACCGGCGCGAAAATGAGGCTCTGCCTATGATTTGGGAAAGCCCCTAAAGAATAAGGTGTCTAAAACAGTGCCTGCCGATATAATCTTATCAAAATACCCAGATTAAATGATTCCTCAAGGCTAAATATGTGTTAATAATGAATCGATTTAGCCCAGAAAAAGTCTACAGTCTTAATAAGCCCTTGTGAAGCCCTTATTTACTATCTTAATAAACATGGCTTACCGGATCCCATAGGGAAAATGACAGCTTCCAGCATTACATCGTCTTGTTAGAATGTGTCATACCTCAAGCAGCAAGAGACTGCTCACTGTTCCCCCAACTGAAGTTAATTGCTCTCAACAGTCCTGTGTGGAACAGCCATGGATTTTAGTGACGGTTGCTAAAATCATTTTCCTCATACAAACAGAAATCTTCATCTCTTTTCTGTTTCTGAGTAAATAGTACATACCAGCACTATTTTAAAATAACAAACTCTTGATTGAATAATAAAAACTACAGTTAAACACTAAAAAACTCTAAGCCATCTCCGTGGAGATGTTGCCTGTACAACGGCAAAGAGAATGACTGGGGTAGGCGGAGCCTAGGAGGGATCATGTGACCAGCTTTGCTGGGCTCTTTGCCATTTCCTGTTGGGGAAGAGAATATCCCACAAGTAAGGATGACGCCGTGGACCGGACACACCTATGTTGGAGAAAAGTATATAAATATAACTGTGTTGGTTATGCAAAACTGGGGATTGGGTAATAAAGGGATTATCTATCTTTTAAAACAATAAAAATTCTGGTGTAGACTGTCCCTTTAAATCAACGGTAGCGCTGACCTTAAGCGCAATCACCCAGACCTAATTCCTCCATTCCTCTTTGTCCTTTATATGTGATGAAGGATGAGTTATCTGAACAGCGCAACTTGTAGGATTGAAGTTTCTCTGAGTCCGCTCCTTCCGACAACCGGAAGCGTTGGGCAAAAGAGAGGCGCAACTACATTGGCGCCATTTACATCTAAGAGCTAAGTTCCTCAGCTCCGCCCTTCGTGGGCGTTCTCACAGCCATCTCCTGGTCGCCATTAAAGTACAGCCACCGGGAGCAACGAAGGGACTGAACAACTTGAGAATAAAAGCTGCTCAATCCACTTCGTTTACAGTTGAACATAAAAACTCCCTCACACTGAGCTTATATCTTAACGGCTCATCGTAGAGTAAAATGAGATCCTAAACAGCTGCAGTTTAACCAGTTGCCAGACCAATTGTTCACACCGCTCTGTCAGCATGTAATCTCCCAGTCGGTAAAAATTAAATATGCAACTGCCGGGAGATGAGACATGTATTCAGCCCCAGAGCCTGCATCCTAACTGCCTTATAGAGTCCCCTAAAACATAAGGAGAAAAACTGATAAGCCCTTGAATAAGAGCCCGAAGATCCCTGAGGTCTCAATTAAAAATAATAAAGTGCTCAGACTTTTTCTGAGTTCCTTCCTGAGTTCCTTCCTACTCCCAGAAATAAAGTCAGCACTTACCTCATTTTCTGCCTGGCAGCAAAGCAGTTCCAGGTTGAAGAGGTCCTCTCCCTCCTATAGACCTGCACATAAACGAAATTCCTGAGTTAAAATCTCTCAGGTTTTCAGGGTTAGGGCAGCATAAGTATGGGAGGCGCAGTGAGAATTATGTCCCACAAGTTCCCATTGCTCTAAAGCCACCAATAGCTCTACTGTAGAGACTGATATGGACTACGGCTACACCCTTGAACAAAGCAGCACACTCTGGCACTACTTTAAAAATAATAAAACTGAAGAATCTTTTCTAACACCTCACTTTACCTCTTCATATCACTAACGTAGGCAAAGAGAATGACTGGAGTGGGAGGGAAGGGAGGAGCTATTTAACAGCTCTGCTGTGGTGCTCTTTGCCTCATCCTGCTGACCAGGAGGTGAATATCCCATTAGTAATTGAGATGATCCGTGGACTCATCGTATCTTAAAAAAGAAATATTTTTTTGCTTCAAAACGTTACATAAAAAAAAAAAAACTGTTCAGAGGCAATACCTCTGTCAATATGATCCCTGTAGGATGCCTGCACATGATTTTCCCAGGTGCATGTGCTTAACCCCTTAATGACCACAGCACTTTCCATTTTCACTCCGTTTGGGACCAAGGCTATTTTTAGGTTTTTTTGTTTAGCTGTAATTTTCCTCTTACTCATTTACTGTACCCACACATTATATACCGTTTTTCTCGCCATTAAATGGAATTTCTAAAGATACCATTGTTTTCATCATATCTTATAAATTTACTTTATATTTTTTTTTTTTTTATAAAATATGAGGAAAAAAAAAACACACTTTTTCTAACTTTGACCTTCAAAATCTTCTCTGGGATCCCCTTTGTTCAGAAATAGCAGACATATATGGCTTTGTTGTTGCTTTTTGGTAATTAGAAGGCCGCTAAATGCCACTGCACACCACACGTGTATTATACCCAGCAGTGAAGGGGAGCTTCTAGGGTTAATTTTAGCTTTAGTGTAGTGTAGTAAACAACCCCAAGTATTGATCTAGGTCCATCTTGGTATATTTTATGCCACCATTTCACTGCCAAATGCGATCAAATAAAAAAAAATAAAAAAAAACTTTACATTTTTCACAATTTTAGGTTTCTCAGTGAAATTATTTATAAACAGCTTGTGCAATTATGGCACAAATGGTTGTAAATGCTTCTCTGGGATCCCCTTTGTTCAGAAATAGCAGACATATATGGCTTTGGCGTTGCTTTTTGCTAATTAGAAGGCCGCTAAATGCCGCTGTGCATCACACGTGTATTATGGCTAGCAGTGAATGGGTTAATTAGGTAGCTTGTAGGGAGCTTGCAGGGTTAATTTTAGCTTTAGTGTAGAGATCAGCATCCCACCTGACACATCACACCCCCTGATCCCTCCCAAACAGTCTCTTCCCTCCCCCACCCCACAATTGTCCCCGCCATCTTAAGTACTGGCAGAAAGTCTGACAGTACTAAAATAAAAGGTATCTTATTTTTTTTAAGCATATTTACATATGTTGCTGTGAAGGAGCCCCCTTAGCACCCAACCTCCATGATCCCCCCCCCCCCAAACAGCTCTCTAACCCTCCCCCTCTACCTTATTGGGAGCCATCTTGGGTACTGGCAGCTGTCTTTGTCTGTAGTGTAGCTTCCCCCCCCCCAAAGACCAACCTCCCAGATCCCTTTTTTATTGATTCCCTCCCCCCTTTCTCCCACTTATTAACATTTTTTTCTGTAGAGTAGCGGTTCCCACCCGCTCCCTCCCCGTGCACGCGCGCGCCCCTGATTCCCCCCCCCCCCTTTATCACTAAAAGAAGCCATCAATGGCCGTCCACCCACCTCCCACATACCAACAATTACGGCCATCGATGTCCGGTGCGGAGAGGGCCACAGAGTGGCTTCTCTCTGCATCGGAGGGGTAAAAAATGTTATTGCAGGATGCCTCGATATCGAGGCATCACTGCAATAACCGGAAAGCGGCTGGAAGCGATCAGGATCGCCTCCACCGCTTTCCAAGACCGACGCCGTACGTCCTCGGTCGTAAAGTGTAGGTCCTTAAGGGGTTAAAGGGACATGAAACCCAAATTTTTTCTTTCATGATTCAGATAAAGTGTGCAATAAAAACACATTTCCAATGTACTTCCATTATCTAATTTGCTTAAAGGACCAGTCAACAAAGAAGATCTCCTTAATCAACAAATGCAAGTGAACAAGACAATGCAATAGCACTTAGTCTGAACTTCAAATGAGTATTATATTTAGTTCCAGACGATTTTAAAAGTTATGTCTCTTTCCACTCCCCCTGTACCATGTGACAGCCATCAGCCATTCACAAATGCATACACACTTATTCTTGCACATGCTCAGTAGATGTTGACTCTAAATTTTTAAATATTAAAAGACTGTGCACATTTTTTAAATGGAAGTAAATTTTAAAGTTGTTTAAAATGACATGCTCTATCTAAATAATGAAAGTTTCATTTTGATTGAGTGTCCCTTTAATTCCCTTGATATTCTTTGTTGAAAAGCATATCTAAATAGGCTCAGTAACTGTTGATTAGTGGTTGCACATAGATGCCTCATATAATTGGCTCACCCATGTGCATTGCTATTTCTTCAACAAATAATACCTTAAGAATAAAGCAAATTAGATAATAGAAGTAAATTGGAATGTTGTTTAAAATTGTATTCTCTATCTGAATCATGGAAAAAAAATGTTGGTTTTATGTCCTTTTAATGTAAGAGAGGCCACCAAGCTACTGCCAGAACAAGCACCAATGTTTTTGAATAAGCAAAATCTATAATTGAGATTATGCTAAATATTTATTTATTTGTAGAATATATCAACATAAAGGCTTAGATTACAACTGCAGTGTAAAAATGTCAGGGCTATGCTGTGCTAACATTGTTAGAGCACAATCCATAGCGATCCCATCTTTACGTTCAGGCACGCTAATAGACTTCTATGGGGCACGCTACAAAACAGGTCCTGGCTTTTGCTCGAGCACTTGAGCTAAACTAAATAGTTCTAACAGTAATTTAAAGTTATATGGTATATGACAAAGTATTGAACTGGGAAGGGCTCAAAGGTATGTGTGTGTTTTTTATGCATATATGTGTATGTATCTGTGTATACAGATGTATATGCATACATACAAATCCACACACACATTATATTTATTTATAATATATATATATATATATATATATATATATATATATATACATATACACACACAATATATATATATATATATATATATATATATATATATATATATATATATATATATATATATATATATACACACACACACGCGCGCGCGCACGCACACGTACACATACTCAACAACATTTAAAATTAGGGAGAGGCAAAAAGTGAGTTTAAAATCCTCCACTATGCACAAAATATAGATAATAACTCATTGTGTAGTTCATTAAAAAATCTAGACAGGCCACAAGGCTTGTTTTTCCCACAGAAAGCCTCTGAATTACATAGTTTTCAATGCAGCAAAGGATTCTAGGAAAGATATGCAAATGAGATTGTTGCCTAGACTCAGCACAGTAAATCGTGTTTTTTTTTGTATTCCTTGCCTATTGTACAGTATTATATGCATGCTGTGATATAGTGATAGTTTGGGTACCAGGGGTTATGCTCTGATATGGTATGACAATTCTTTTTACTATTGTCTTTTTTGTATAATTATTTTTGTATGAGCATTATAGGGTCTGAGGTGATATGTGTGGTATTAGGGTTGACGGGCTAAGTGTTCTATGTGCTCCTGGTGCAGTGAAAGTTAGCTGTCTAGTTGAATCGCTTATGTAACATCATGTTTTTATGTTTGGTTTGGTTTTGATGCTGTGTATCTCGTTGTGAGGTTGTGGCCTGTCTATTTTTGCATTGGTCTCCTTGGCTTTTATTATAGGTTTCAATATTGGGCTATATTGCCGATTTTGAGGGTGGGGGGATGTCACTGTTGTATAACTAATTGTTCTGTTATATGTTGTTTGTATTGCGTTGTGTCATTCACTTAGATTCCAACTGTATATTTTGTATCCCTTTTAGATCATTTTTATTTTGAAGAAGGCCCAAATTAGGGCTGAAATGTTGACAATTATTTCATTGTTAAATTCATTTGGAAATAAAATTGCACTGTCTTGCTTTAAAAAGTCCTGTGAGTGCCCTCCTTCCATAATAGAGTCACTACATGTTCCTATGAGGACAGCACCCAGGCAGTGATTACACCTAAGCAGCAATGTGGTAACTGAAGTCATCAGAAGTACAGCGGTCTCACAGCAGTTTTTACAACTCCAACTGCTGTGGGACAGCTGTGCTTCTGATGACTTCAATTACCACATTGCTGCTGACAGCCGCATAGGTTATTAAAACTGGAAGTGTAACTGAGGATAGTGTAAATAAAGATCCTGGATTTGTCTCAGGTCCTGCCAAAGCTCAGGTGCACCAGACACCATCATGTGTTAAGAGGGTTAACGACACTAATCCCTCATTAATACCATGCACACTTGCTACCAATATTCAGATTTCCTGCTGCCACTATCACCCACCAATTGTTCTAATCCCCTGGGCAATACAATGTAGTTTTGGCAGGACCTGAGACAAATCGAGGATCTTTATTTACACTATCCTCAGTTACAGTTCCAATAACCTATGCGGCTGTCAGCAGCAATGTGGTAATTAAAGTCATCAGATGCACAGCTGTCCCACAGCAGTTGGAGTTGTAAAAACTGCCGTGGGACCGCTGTACTTCTGATGACTTCAATTACCACTCCAACTGCTGTGGGACACTGGTGCGCCGCATAGAACAACCGCTATGGTACTGAGCGGTTTGTTTTCTTCCTGACTCCAAATGCCCCCTTGAAAAAAACGGCGCATTGTGCATGCGCGGAACAGAGGAACACGCAGGATCGACTTGGAACACTCACTGGAAGATGGTGGGTGACGCCAGGACAGGAGGGGTCAGGCGGCCATTTCAAAACGGCCCAAGGTGAAATAGTATGTGGTTTTTCTTCCAAACTATATTTAGAGCATAATTGGCTTACAGTTTGCTGTCAAAATCGTTAAATACATTATCTAAATATGTAACAATAATTTTTAGGTTGACTGTCCCTTTAAGCAATTAGCAGATCTGCATGAAGTGATCTTCGTTTTTCCACTGTGAAATAAGCAGCACTTTAGATTAGATTTTATTTTAAAACAAAGATAAAACAAAGCTGCTGCTCTTACCATAGAAAGCAGATTTCACTGGTAGCAGATCTGTACAGATGAATAGATGATACACTCACTCCAGACACGGACTGCCTTTTAAACTACGGGGTGGAAGCTTCCTGGTTGTCTAGGCAACCACCAAGCCTTCTCCCCCCATCTGCAACACAGAATGTCTTGCAAAGTGCAAACTGACAACAGATTTATTTGTACTAAACTGATGCTGCTAAGTTTTTAAAGCACCTTTACAGTGGTTCTCTTCTTTTTGCGCGTGCTCACATTTATGCTGTTAGAAAACAGTCCGTTTCTATTATCAAACTAAAAAAAGTAAATTATATAATATAATTGACTTTTTTAGTTTGATAATAGAAATGTACTGTCTTATATTGCTGGTTGTGATGGCTTCTACCAGGGCTCTCTTTATGTACAGGAGAACAGCATTCGTTCATGCGGTCAGTGCTCTAGGAACAAGTACACATAATGTACTAACTTACTGCTTGCTGAGAACTAATACAACAGCTTGTATACTTCTGTCATTTATAATCTGCTTGTAATATGTCAATATAAGCCTCTGTTTTTAAAGGACAATAATAAATATCCTTCCTATTTTTCCTAACCATTTCAATATTTACTTACTTTCATATATACTGGATAATGAGGGGGCGCTCTATAGTTTGGTATATATAGACCATATAGCTCCACTTGGTGCCTTTACAATACCAAATACATATAAAATTACATAAATATAGCAAATATCAATGTAACATATTAGTCAAACCAAGTGTTCCATTGGTAGTTGATAGGGAAAGTCCCAGTAGAGAATTTCAATTAGGATATTAACAAGGTATGGTGTAGTATATCCAATATGATGAAATGATCCAACTCAATCAGTGGGACACAAATGTAAGGCTGCTCTTCTCCTCACAGACTTATCCGGAAGTAGCTATAGAGAAAACAGGAGAATAGAGGGGCGTCTCATGTGTATATCAGTATGTCAGATCCAATCAATCAAATAAGCAATGCCAAGTGGGTACTCACATTTGGCCTAAGTACACTTATGTACTGGTAGAAGCAGGCTGGTAACTTGGCGTGTACCAGCTAACCCTCTCTAGGTGTAGATCGATCAGTGCAGGGGGATCCTGCCACACTCAGGGAAAAATAGAAGTCACTTGCAGTGGTTATAACTGCTCAAGAAGGCGATGAACCAGAGCTTGTGTAAAACAAGTTAGTTTATTAAAAACAAAATTAAAATCAGTAACAAGCAATGGTTACATATAATGCATTGCGTTTCTCAGCCCTAGCATGGGCTGTTTCATCAGGCATAATACACCTTCCAACTGACAACCTATTTAAACTAAATCTAGCCAATAGTTAGCAAGGACACACCCATTGTGGGCGTGTGAAAGAACATACATTCCTAATTGATTAATTGACAAAAAGCAACAAACTTATAGTAATCATGGATACAACATAAGCATATATAATGATGTATCATAAAAACTGCACTATATGTTGTAATCTAGACATTGCAAACCTGCAGAACAATAGACAATAGCAGTAACATCATCGTTTGTATAATGTAAAAAACCACATTGCACTGTAATAACATACAACAAAGGCACAACAAATTTGTCCAATATCCCATATCTGTAATACATGTGTTTATACAAACAACCATTATACAGATTTATATATTATCCTCCAATGGGCTAATAAGCCATAGCTGAAAGTTCACAGAATTGTACACATGTTCATCACATATCTCAATCCTAATCTCAAAAAGATCCATATTAAGATTTTACTTGTTTAAAAAAGGTTGCTTAATATGGGGAATTTATAATAATTACCCCAAAGATTTGTCATGTTATACTCACAATATTTGATTAATAATCGTGTGCCAAGTTCTTTTATGAGTGATTCGATTATGTGAAATATTTCCCATACCCTCTAGATGTTGACGAGGTGTGGGTTACAAGTGATATTCTAACTGCTAGATGAACGAATCTATATGAAGATTTGGCATTGAAGACATAATGTCAGTGCTAATGTGTTAAATTATGTGTTTTCACACAAGCTGCCGAATAGACTAAACCATGAACGATATTGAGCCAATCATATCTTAAAACTCTATGATTTCACATTGGGCGTGTAAAGTGTGATGTCACAATTAGTATTGAATGACTGTCACCTATTGGATTCAGTCTAAGATTATGACGCTCTTAAAGGGGCATGGTCTATTACCGTGATTTTAACCGATTGCGTTAAGTCTCAGGTTAAGGGGGAGTGGTCTATTGCTGTAATTTTAACTAAAGACATATCAGATGCCTATTAGTTGCTAATTATGTCAAGTGTGCTCACAATCAAAAAAGGGGTGTGTGTGGTCCACTGCCACTACCATACTATCTTACTCGTAACTGTAAAAAATATAATAGAACTTAATATAACATAGTGCAAAACTGCTATTCAAACTTAGTCAGACTAGTCTTGATAAAGGCCCAGTTCTTAGGGCCGAAACACGTTGACATATATGGTAAGCTTCTTTTCAATTACTGACTAAGTTTGAATAGCAGTTTTGCACTATGTTATATTTGTTTTATTACAGGTATATCTTTGAATGAATTGATCCCTGAGACATAGGATCCATTTCTGTATTTTTTCATCGTTTACACACAGGAATAACTTTTTAGGAGCATCTCTTCACATCTTGTATTCACATAAGGGTCACTTTATAAGTGTGTTATTCACTTTAACACATCCTAAATATTCATTTGGATTATTTTTTCCTTTTTCTTTTTTCATTTTTGTGTACACACATTTTTGATTATTCACGGCCACTTCATCACATCATCTTTTCAGGATTTTTTGGATATTCACAATAATTTTTGAAATTTGATTTGAAAACCACTACGTTTTTCTTTTTTACACACTTCATCATTTCACCGTTTATTGAGGGATATATAAGGATAACTGTTTAAAATAGAATCTTCATATTGGAAATTCACTCTCTGGAAAGAATTTAAAGTTTGGGACCTACATATTTATGGACACCTACTCAGTAAATTGATGTTTTTATATATTTATATTTTTTATCCAACCATCAACAGCTGTTTTATTGTAATTTATTTTGTGAATTAGATTGTATATTGTTGTGGTTTTTAACCACAATTGTATTGTTTTTTATATAGATATATGCATATTTTATTGTTAATTTTAAGTGGATCCACTTTTGTATCTTGTTTGTATATTTTAGCTATAAGTAGCTTATAAAATATTTTATATACCCCTATAGAATTTCAATATATTTTTTATTTAAATAATCTTGTCACTACTAGTGTCTTAGCCTTTTAGGAGGCGCTCTGTGTATTTATTTTTAGCACTACATTCACCTTTTTGGGGGCGCTGGTACCCACAATACTAGGAGCTTCAGACACAAGGTTGAGCGCTGTCAGATTTTAACAGATTTAAATCTTCATATAGATTTGTTCATCTAGCAGTTAGAATATCACTTGTAACCCACACCTCGTAAACATCTATAGGGTATGGGAAATATTTCACATAATCAAATCACTCATAAAAGAACTTGGCACACGATTATTAATCAAATATTGTGAGTATAACATGACAAATCTTTGGAGTAATTATTATAAATTCCCCATGTCAAGCAACCTTTTTTAAACAACTAAAATCTTAATATGGATCTTTTGAGATAAGGATTGAGATATGTGATGAACATGTGTACAATTCTGTGAACTTTCAGCTATGGCTTATTAGCCCATTGGAGGATAATATATAAATCTGTATAATGGTTGTTTGTATAAACACATGTATTACAGATATGGGATATTGGACAAATTTGTTGTGCCTTTGTTGTATGTTATTACAGTGCAATGTGTTTTTTTACATTATACAAACGATGATGTTACTGCTATTGTCTATTGTTCTGCAGGTTTGCAATGCCTAGATTACAACATATAGTGCAGTTTTTATTATACATCATTATATATGCTTATGTTGTATCCATGATTACTATAAGTTTGTTGCTTTTTATCAATTAATCAATTAGGAATGTATGTTCTTTCACACACCCACAATGGGTGTGTCCTTGCTAACTATTGGCTAGATTTAGTTTAAATAGGTTGTCAGTTGGAAGGTGTATTATGCCTGATGAAACAGCCCATGCTAGGGCTGAGAAACGCGATGCATTATATGTAACCATTGCTTGTTACTAATTTTTATTTTGTTTTTAATAAACTAACTTGTTTTACACAAGCTCTGGTTCATCGCCTTCTTGAGCAGTTATAACCACTGCAAGTGACTTCTATTTTTCCCTGAGTGTGGCAGGATCCCCCTGCACTGATCTATCTACGCCTGGAGAGGGTTAGCTGGTACACCCCAAGTTACCAGCCTGCTTCTACCAGTACATAAGTGTACTTAGGCCAAATGTGAGTACCCACTTGGCATTGCTTATTTGATTGATTGGTTCTGACATACTGATATACACATGAGACGCCCCTCTATTCTCCTGTTTTCTCTATATTTACTTACTTTCAAGCTTTCTCAGACACTTTCCTCTATTTATGTGTTTGTTTACAATGCCTTCCCTTACACTTCCTCACCTTTTCAGACTGCCAATGGTGTCATCAGGTCTCATGAAAGCAATCTCTTCAGTTTCATTCAGGAACTTTAGTCTGACCGAAATCAGTCCTTCTTCTTGCCTTTTACCCTCCTTCTTGATGCAGCCGATTTCTTTGACATTTTTTTCTACTTGCTGTTTGCTCTCCAGAGTTTCACACTCTCTACTGTCATCCAACAAATGTTCTTCTATTCTGGTGGCATCCTGAATATTTTCGGGACCTCTACCCACCTCTTGTGAGAGCTCCTGTCCTGCATTGTTTTCCTCCTGGAGAGCAGGTATGGACTGGCTGCGCTTTGGTACACCCTGGATATCCAGCATCTGGTCCAGGTTAGCATTCTCACTACCTTCACCCTGTTCTAGACCTGAGTCACGCTCACCTTCTTCTGGCTTCTCCACTGGAGGTTGTGTAGGACCCTGCGGCTCAGGAGTGGGTGGCACTGGGTTACTAAGTCCGAGAAGAGGGTCCCTACGCACAGGAGGCATCAAGCTTCCAAGGAAGGGATCACTTCCCTCTGCCACATATGTAGACAACCAGGCAAGGGTGAGTGCGAGAAGTAGGACAAAGAGTCCAACTGCAACTGTTACCTCATCCCCAAGACCCTCTATCATTGTGGGTGGAGGCGACTCCATCCCCATTGCCTGTTAAAAAGAAAGAAATGTTAGTGAAAAGCAGTGTCAAGTACTTGAAGAAAGTGTAAGATCAGAAAAGCCTTAAAACTTAGACTAAACTGTTAACAGTAAAGGAAGACATACACACACGTTAGTACAGCATTGAAGAAAGGGGGGTCATTATTACACGTGAATGGTCTTCTGACTTTAAATTGATATATTTTGTGAGAGATACCTACTTTTTATCTCTTGAAAGTTTCTTTGCAAATCTCTCACTGCTTTTATTTGATTTCCCTAAGATGCATTTAGAGAGTGAGAGTGTGTACCATGAGATGACAGTTACCAGATTACCCAAGACCTAGCAGCTGTTTTATTGCAATGTTTACATTATAAAGGATGATGCAACTAGCAATTCTGTTTTATTGCCGTCTGACCTTAGAAATATTACTCAAGGGTTGTTGGATTGTTACAGCCGTTTTGATTTTTTTCTTTTACAATATTACTATTCTAATCTCCTGTCACTCTGTCTTTACAATTGTATAGAAACTCTAGCAAACAATATCCGATAAGTAAAACACAGCATAATAAAATTTGGAAGTATCATATAAGAAAAAGAAAAGACAGTCATATTACTTATTAAGCCAGTTTCTCCTGTTGTGTAATCATACTGACTTCTTTGTCTGCCAATTTCATTATGCAAATGGATCACACAAGAGACAATCACAGAATACACTCAGAAGGTCTTGCATAGCCAATGGAAATGTTTAACAATTCATGGAGAGGATTTCAGAAGTTGGCCTATTTGAAGGAACATGGAAACCATTTTTTATCATAATGTTTAATCTATTCTGTTATATTAAACTTTGTAATTCCTTTAATACTTTGCCTGAAATTGCTCATTGTAGAAGCTTTATATCTCATATTTCCCACGCTGTATCAGACTTATTATGCTAGGCAAAATGTAGATAACATACTTTGATAGCAGCATGCATGGGTTCTAACGCAGGTACTAAACCCTGTGACTTTATTGGAGAGGCTCAGGTGTACCTTCAGAAGCAAATACAAAGCAAGCAATCCCCTAGACCTTGGCTCCTGGATTTGTCAAGCCATGTCCTAGACAACAAGCAGAATTCCTAGTCAAGGTAAAAACAGCACATTTTTAATCCAAAAAGGTTTTGCACTTCTGGGAATAAAAAATGCCTTAGCATGATGCATGGCATTGGCATACACGCTGCTATTGAGTAGTTATGAAATAAGAACACTTAAAGTGAATGTAAATTTTGATGCTAAAGTGCCCGGTTTTTAAAACTTTGATTAAAAACAAGGTCACTTTAATTCATCAAAATTTACATTTCACTCCTGTTGTGTAAAAAAAACTTACCTTTTAAACTTCACAGCAGCTCCAGCTTCTATCAGTCTCACAAGCTATTTCTGGTGTCAGAAATGATTGATAGGTCATCCTCCAATCACAGCTTCCCCCCCGGGGGATTCAGTGTCTGATTCACTGCTGTGATTGGAGGAAGCCAGATGCCTCATTTTAGACCCAGGAAGAGGCTTTGAAACAGGTGGAGGAAGCTGGAGCTGCTGTGAAGATTAAAAAGTAAGTTTTTTTTCACAACAGGAGTGAAATGAAAATTTTGATGAATTAAAGTGCCCTTGTTTTTAATCGAAGTTTTAAAAACCGGGCACTTTAGCATAAAAATT
The DNA here is from genome assembly GCF_027579735.1 of Bombina bombina. Lineage (NCBI taxonomy): Eukaryota > Metazoa > Chordata > Amphibia > Anura > Bombinatoridae > Bombina > Bombina bombina. The sequence continues at coordinate 1,193,556,162 of NC_069499.1, forward strand.
TACATTCACTTTAAAGGGACATTAGAGCCACAATTTGTCTTCATTTAAAACTGTATGCTTTGGAGTGCAGCCCAAGACAACAGACTTTTATATTTTGGTAAGATTACAATAATCATTCATGAAGAAGTGTACTTTTACATGCTAAGATGGTTTTCGTATCAATTTTATGTCCCAATTTACTAAAATGTGGCAGGTTCTTCAATTACATTAAACAAACTAGAAGTATCTCAAAGTAGAAAGGTCTTTACAATATTATTTAATCTAGACACATTGTAGGGATACATTGGACATTATGCAAAATAAAATGCCCAAAATCCACACTATGTATTAATATAAATTCCATTTGGATCTGCATGTCTTCAATATTTGGGTTTTTGATTTATACAGATAATTTAGAAAACAGTGCTATTAGTATTATAGCATTAGCAATATGGCCAGCTTAAGGCATACTTAGATTAATATACCAATAAAGTATTGTGCATCTCGTATATGTTAGGATTATTGTTGCCATTTTAGCACTGGTAAATATGGCCCTAGTTACTATGACAACACATTAAAGAATCCTCTTATCAACAAATGCATAATAAAAGGACAATGCAATAGCACTTACTGTGAATTTCAAATGAGCCCGATTTTTTTTTTGGCAAATTTTAAAATTCCTTTTTATTTACTACCCCTTGTATCATGTGACACATACATTTAACTTTTCACATTCTTATTAGGAGCTGGTACCTCATATATGTTCATATATGCACAATTTGATAAGTGAAGTCAATTGGAAAGTGTTTTTTAATTAGATTCTCTCATTTCATCATGAAACCTTAAAGTTATGGTAAATCCTAGCGTTTCTGAAATGTTAGGATTTACCATTGAAACAAATAAAGGGGACTTTCAGTCATGAAGTATAAAATACTTCATGCTGAAAGCTCCTTTATTTATTTGCAGCGTTCGCCACACTGAGCTGCAAAGGCAGCCCACGGCAGAACACTATTTGGTTTCTACCTCTTAGCCAATAGCTGTGCAGAAAATCTGGATTTCCCGTACGACTTTTAGCTAAACTGATATTGAGGCAGCTTTAACCTAACTTTTTTTCATGCAAAACATTTTTCATTTCTGTTCTTTAATTTTGTAATAGATAATTATGCTGACAACATGTACATCTACAATTGAAATGAAACACACAATTGTATTTGATAAAAATAAATAAAATGTTCAGATCAATATTTGCAGTAATAATATTTTTAAAAATGCCAATAAATGATCAGCAAATTACTACAGAAATAAATATTTAAGCAGAGCACAAATTCATCAAGTCAGTAAAAAAATGCTTAAAATGGGAAAATACAAATAAGAACAGAGCGAGAACAAAATGATTAGCACAAAATTGTTATAGTGCTGTACTGTGTATAGGTTGAGATGGGCAAGATATTCGTGCCCGCTTATAGATATATAATAATCTTGAATAAATGGCTATTGTGCACATAAAAGGGTATTAACCTGACATTGCTAACAGGGATGGATTAAAGGGACATAATACTCATTTGCTAAATAACTTGAAACTGATGCAGTATAACTGTAAAAAGCGGACAGGAAAATATCACCTGAGCATCTCTATGTAAAAAAAGGAAGATATTTTACCTCACAATTTCCTCAGCTCTCCAGAGTAAGTTCTGTGTAAAAAGTTATACTTCAGCTGCTGTCCAGTTGCAGGTAAAAAACCGCAGACAATCAACATCAGCAGTGCTGAGGTAATGAACTCTTTTACTGGGATCTCATGAGATTTCACTTAAAGGGCCATAATACCCAAATGTTTAAACACTTGAAAGTGATGCAGTATAGCTGTAAAAAGCTGACTAGAAAATATCACCTGAACATCTCTATGTAAAAAAAGAAAGATATTTTACCTCAAAAGTTCCTCAGTAGCCACATCCCATTGTAAAGGATTTCTAAGCAGCATATTAATATTTCTGTCCTGGGACAGCTAAGGGGATGAGCCTTGTGCACTCTCATATTATTTCCCTATTCAGGTTAAAGGAAGTTTACTATGAAATCTCATGAGAGTTAAAGGGACAGTTTACTCAAAAATTTTCTCCCCTTTAATTTGTTCCCAATGATCCACTTTACTTGCTGGAGTGTATTAAAATGTTTACAAGTAGCTCCTTTACCCTTATATTTGCATTTGAAATTGTTGATTTAGCATGTGGTATCCCCACCTATTCTGAAAGTTTGTGGCCGCGCGTACCAGCTATAGATAAGCTTTGTAAACACAGCCAGCAGAAGAAATTACACTCCCAGTGCGATATAGCAGAGATAAGCTAATAAAATGTTGATTTTCCATTGTTCTCTCAAAGTACTGGTGATTGTTTTAAGGACAGATATAAGATAAAGAAGCAGGTATATGTACACAATGTGATACAGTAATGAGATCTGATTATACCTACAAGCTCAACCCATTTTATTAGGTTGTGGCTTCAAAACACAAAATCAGAGCTTTAATATACACAAATAAGCCTTGAAAAGCGAATTTTCATACATTTTTTACTCTGCAGTTGGTAAAAAAGCAATTGTAAACACATTAAGGGAAAAACTATTTTACAGTATACTGTCCCTTTAAGTCAAATCTCATGAGATCACAGTGAAAGAGTTCATGACCTCAGCACTGTTGATGCTGATTGGCTGCAGTTCATTTCTTCATTTTTTTTTACCTGCAGCTGGGAGCAGCTGAGTATAACTTTTTACACAGAACTTACTCTGCTGAGCTGAGGAGATTGTGAGGTAAAATATCTTCCTTTTTTACATAGAGATGCTCAGGTGATATTTTCCTGTCAGCTTTTTACAGTTATACTGCATCAGTTTCAAGTGGTTTAGCATACGAGTATTATGTCCCTTTAATTCTCAAGAGATTTCATAATAAACTTCCTTAAACTGAATAGGGAAATAATATGAGTGTGCACGAATGTCACTCCCTTGCCTGTCCCAGGACAGACATACTGATTTGCTGCTTAAAGTCCTTTACAATGGGGTTTGAATACTTAGGACATTTTGAGGTAAAATATCTTTCTTTTTTACATAGAGATGTTCAGGTGATATTTTCTAGTCAGCTTGCTACAGCTATGCTGCATTACTTTCAAGTGTTTCAACCTTTGGGTACCTGGCCCTTTAAGTTGTTAGATAAACATTCATGGGGCATTCCATAAAGAAAAGAGACCCTCTCACAAAATAAATAATACTAACCCGATAATAGGTAGCGTTAGTTGTGATTGTGTACACTTAGCTTGTAGTGAGTAATCAGATTAATTAACCCTTTCGTGACAGGGTTAAAGTGTCTACATCGGAACACCTGTTCCGATGTAGACAAATTGAAACTACGCGATTGTGCATACGATCGCGAGATTTCAATTATTGGATGGCATCTGGGGGGCGTCCCTACAACCCTAGGAACGCCCTCCAGACCGCGATCAAGTCCTTGAAGCGCAGAAGGCTTCAGGACAGCCGTTTGATATGACGTTCTATTCCGTCATAACGGCTTTAAAGCCCAGTGTAAATATGACGGAATAGAACGGCATAACGGCGTTAAAAGGTTAATTATCTGGCTCCATATTCAACCATAGAGTTGTTAAAGTAGCAGTATAATAGTATCATCAACTGGATAAACTATGCTAAGTAGTAGCTATTATGTTTCCAAATGTTGCAGAAGCCACAAGGTGATGGATTGGGTTGAACTCTATGTATTTAATATCGATATCTGACTATTATATAACCACCCAAATAGCAGGTAGAGAGGACAGTTAGTGAACTGCAGTGTCTCTAATATTGGAATGATTCCGTTGACAGCACTATGCCAATATTAATGCAACAGCGTTTGTAAGAGAGACTTGAAGTTATTATATTATGCGCTAGTGATAGCCCAGTAACGATTTAAAGGTATGAACAGTCAAGTTAATATATCCTGCTGTTTTCGCATATACGTGGCTAAAGTATACAGTCATATTAGTATTTGCACGCCAATAGCTCAAAATGGGTTGTGTTATTTAAACAGGTTTATCTAATATCCCCTAAGATATTACGATACGTAGCAGAATATAATGCTACAACAGTTTCTCTAATATTTAAATGATTGTACCAGCAGAACTATGTCATTATTACTGCAATAGCATTTTAATAATAAAGAGTTAAACTAATTATCTTAGGCGCTAATCATGACAGACTGGTAGTGGTATATAGGTTTGATCAGTCAAATTAATATTCTAATGTTTCGCAGTGCGTGTGGCTAAAATATAAAGCCATATTAATATTTGCACGCCAGTAGATCTAATAGGTCACGTTATTTAAACAAAAGACTGATTAAATACCCACTAGGATGTTATATTGAATATTAGCCCAAAGCAAAGTATAGTGCTGCTATAATAGCTCTAATATTTGAATGCTTTTGCTGGCAGCTTTATGCCATTGTTTTGCAGTAGCACCAATAAACAAGTGCTGTCCAGGGTCTGAACCAAAAATTGACTGGCTCCTTAGATGCCTTCTTTTTCAAATAAAGATAGCAAGAGAACGAAGAAAAAATGATACTAGAAGTAAATTATTAAGTTGCTTAAAATTGCATGCGCTATCTGAATCATGAAAGAAAAAAAGTTGGGTTTAGTATCACTTTAAGATAAATCTCTTCAAAACTGAGCACCTTATTTCCCCCTTCTTCCAAAATCTCAACCCCCATGTTTCTGTAACTGTTGATAAAAACATTATTACCCCAACCCCGCATGCCTGATGTCTTAGGGCCACTCTTGACTCAGATCTTTCCCTCCTTACATCTAGTCTTTGGCCAATTCCTGCTGTTTTCTCACTACACATGTCCAACATTTAACACTTGCAACTCTTGGCAAAGCCCTCTACTCACTTATTCTCTGTAAATGCTACTTTGCATATCATACCTATATTTATTGTGCAGCATAATCTACTGTCGCTCTACAAATAACTAATAAGCTAACAGAAAGTACTGTACATGTTTGTGAACAATCAGACCCTGAGGACTGATTGCTCCCTTGCTGATATACAGAGCCGATTCTTTTTTTGGGAACTATGATGCACATCAAAAGAAAAAAATATATATAAACAAGTATAGCAACATATGTGTTACAAAAAAAGCAACCCACTTTAAAATAATATATAGAATAATGAAAACATAATCATATTTAACATCCTTTAAAGATTTACCTTTCTATTTTGAATTCCAATGAAGAAAATGGTAAATTCAGAAAAGCCCTTCTTTCTTTTTTGCATTCAAATGTCTGTAGCATTGCTACTAATTCTGCAAGTATGTGTGCAAACGCACAGACATATAGAGGGCTAGAGTGAGATAACACAGTAGATACATAATTTTCGTTCTTATGCCATATTTATTATGGCACAGACATTGTAAACCTGTATTTTTTCAGAAACTACACGATCATATTTTTTCTGTTTTTGCTCTAAAAAAGACATTCCTGATTGGCTGCTGAAACCACGTCGTTTCGGACGGTTATGGGAAATGTAGTGCCGTTGACATTCTAACGCTAAAATACTTTGACAAACAATACTACAAGCCCCAGAATGCCACTGACAAAGTCCGTCAAGCTCACCTCCTATGTACATATGGAGGAACACTGTTATTTATCTTTTAACAATTGTGTGTAATGAGACGTAGCTAAATTAATACAATATTTCAGTAGTACAAACATGAGGTCACCATAATAGCCCCCTGCTACTCATACAGTTTCTGCAGCATTATTTTCTAAACACCCTCTCCGGGATCGCTATGTTAAATATTATTAGCTTTCCCTTCCTTTGGTGTTAAAGTCGCAGGCAGATTTACATAATACCCACGGCTCCCTGGTTTCGATGTGACGTCACAAGAGGCTGCGCATTGATGTCACTCACCACCCGGGTCCGCTCAGGTCCCCGCAAGCCCAAATTCGGGTCACCCGGACTGCCCAACACAGAAGGTGTGACGTCAAGCAAGAGGCGTGGCAAAACGACGTATCAATCATGCACCGGAAACAGAAAAACAAGAGGAGGAGTACCGATAGTGGTTGACACAGGGGAGTAGTGTCTGTGTATCGTTGAAGGTGAATAGGGAGAAAGGTTAGACGTGAGGGTCTTAAAGGGGGTGACTACGGGGTTGTTGTGACTATAGTGTGAAACAGAGCCGTGAATATGAAAATAATAAACTAAATCATTTTCTCAGTAATATAACATCCTTTTCATAGGAAAACTGAGCAGGATAAAGCAGTACAAAATGTCAACAGTTGAATAGCGTTTCTGAAATGCTAGGATTTACAATTGGAACAAATAAAGGGGACTTTCATTCATGAAGTATAAAATACTTCATGCTGAAAACTACTTTGGTTGCTGGAAGCGTTCGCCGCACTGAGCTGCTCAGTGAGCCCACGGCAGAACGCTATTTTGCTGAGAGGTGACGTTTCCACTTCTTAGCCAATAGCTTTGGGCTTCCTGAGCAGCTCAGTGCGGCGAGCGCTACTAACAAATAAAGGAGCTTTCAGCATTAAGTATTTTATACTTCAAGAATGAAAGTCCCCTTTATTTGTTCCAATTGTAAATCCTAGCGTGTAAAAGCTTTGTGCTGTAATCTGTTTATTAGGCGATGGATAAGTCTAAATTATACTATTAATATCAAATGGGTGTGTTTTGATTGCAGAACTGAGTGGGCAGTTGAACAGTAGGTCGTCAATACTCCGGTAACCTGCTTGCTTGCTCTACGGCAAAGTATCCCTGGAATCTTTTTTGGAAATGTTGGCAACTATGTATTATATATGCTCTGTCTAAATCATGAATGTCTAATTATGACTTTACTGTCCCTTTAAGGAGATCTTTTTTGTTGTTGTATTTATTATAAATATGTATGACTGTGGAACACTATGTAGCACTGATCTCTCTGCTTCTCACCTTAGATCACACTGAGAAAATAGAGAAACACAGGCAGTCCTGACAGACAATGATTACAAACTGAGGCACTGATTGAATCCTGGGGGACTGCCTGAGTTGCCAGGCAAGTCCCAGCGTCAGATCCAGCATTCTATCTATTATGAGGGGGAGCAGGGGACCATAGAAATTAGAATGTTCTATGCCGTCCTAACGTCGTTTAAAACCGAGCATTTTCAGGACAGCATGGAACGTCCTAACGGCGTTAAGGGGTTAATGGGACAGTACATTGGCTAGAGCATGAAAATCTAAACAACTTTTTAAGTTACTTCTACTATCATCTTGCTACATTCTCTTGGTATCCTTTGTTATACGGCAATTATAGTTCTAAAAGGAAATGCTCTAATTTGTTAGAGCATGTCATTTTATTATTAGCAATACAAAAAAGTAATAGTAATCCCATTTTTTTTCTTTCATGATTCGTATAGAGTATGCAATATTAATCAACTTTCTAATTTATTCCTATTATAATTTTTTCTTCGTTTTCTTGCTATCTTTATTTGAAATGGCAGGAATAAAAACTTTGGAGCCGGCCCATTTTTTGTTCAGTATACTGGATAGGGATTGCTGATTGGTGCCTGCATTTAGCCATCCAATCAGCAAGTGCAACCCAGGTTCTTAACCTAAAATGGGCCGGCTCCAAAGCTTTTATTCCTGCTTTTTCAAATAAAGATAGCAAGAGAACGAAGAAAAATTGATAATAGAAGTAAATTAGAAAGCTGCTTAGAATTGCATGCTCTATCCGAATGAGAGAGAAAAAATTGGGTTTAGTATCCCTTTAACCATCTGCAAAGTGGTTAAACACTTAAAGTACAATTAGATCAGCAGCATTGGTTACACAACTCAGCTGTGTAACTAGTGCTTCCGATTGGATCAGCAGCAGTTTACACTTGGGATCAGCAGTGGTCTGCGGCTTACGAATGGTACTTTGTGTATTTAACCCCTTTGTGGGGGTAAAACATGTAGCGTTGCAATGTTGCTAGTGATAAAATGATATACTCTAACAAATTATTATGGGATCAGTTATTTTGGGATACATTTATCCTGCATGAGCCATAGTGATGCAGCTTCATACACCAGTCTCCTCTATTTCTATTGGCACATTTTGCAACATTAGTCATTTTCTTCTAGCCACTTCAATAACAAAATTGACTCCATCAGAAACGAAATCAGCTCTCAACATAATTCCATTCTCTCACCCCCTCAAACGCTCGTAACCAACCACAACCCACATAAACTTAGCTCTTTCTCACCTGTTACTGAGGAAGAAGTTTTGGCACTTATACTGCGCTCTCACCTCACTACCTGTCGCCTTGACCCTATACCCTCACAGCTACTTCCCTCCCTCTCTTCTACCCTTACCCCTATACTCATGCACATTTTCAACCTCTCCCTCAGCACCGGTATATTTCCCTCATCTCTGAAACATGCACTGGTCACACCTATCCTCAAAAAACCTTCCCTTGATCAAACCTCCCCATCCAACTACCGCCCTATTTCCCTCCTCCGTCTTGCCTCAAAGCTTCTCGGAAAACTAGTATATGCACGCCTATCCCATTTCCTTACATTAAAGGGACAGTCTAGGCCAAAATAAACTTTCATGATTCAGATAGAGCATGTAATTTTAAACAATTTTCCAATTTACTTTTATCACCAATTTTGCTTTGTTCTCTTGGTATTCTTAGTTGAAAGCTTAACCTAGGAGGTTCATATGCTAATTTCTTAGACCTTGAAGGCCACCTCTTTTCAGAATGCATTTTAACAGTTTTTCACCACTAGAGGGTGTTAGTTCATGTATTTCATATAGATAACACTGTGCTTGTGCACGTGAAGTTATCTGGGAGCAGGCACTGATTGGCTAAACTGCAAGTCTGTCAAAAGAACTGAAATAAAGGGGCAGTTTGCAGAGGATTAGCTACAAGATAATCACAGAGGTTAAAAGTATATTAATATGACTGTGTTGGTTATGCAAAACTGTGGAATGGGTAATAAAGGGATTATCTATCTTTTAAAACAATAAAAATTCTGGTGTAGACAGTCCCTTTAAACTCCCTCCTTGACCCACTGAAATCTGGATTTCGTGCCCATCACTCCACAGAGACAGCAATCGTTAAGGTTACCAACGACCTACTTACAACAAAATCAAAAGGCCACTTCTCTCTGCTTATCCTCCTTGATCTGTCCGCAGCCTTTGATACTGTTGACCACCCTCTTTTGCTCCAAACCCTCCAATCCTTCGGCATCTGTGACACAGCTCTTTCGTGGTTCTCTTCCTACCTGTCAAACCGTACCTTTAGTGTAGCCTTCTCTGGGGCCTCCTCTTCCCCGTCACCACTTTCTGTCGGGGTACCGCAAGGCTCTGTCCTCGGTCCCCTTCTCTTCTCAATCTACACGTCATCATTAGGTTCCCTAATAAAGTCCCACGGTTTCCAATATCATTTGTATGCTGACGACACCCAAATCTACTTTTCTGCACCAGACCTATCTCCTTCCTTGCTAACCCGTGTCACTAACTGTCTTGCTCACATCTCTTCCTGGATGTCCTCTCACTACCTCAAGCTAAATCTCTCCAAAACTGAGCTCCTTATTTTCCCCCCTTCCAAAATCTCCACCCCCAATCTCTCTATAACTGTAGACAACTCCATCATTACCCCATTTTTTAACAACATTATTTCTATAATTGCAGGCATCTAATAAGTACATATATAATTGGTATTTTAAATAATATCCTATTTTTTATACCCCCAAAAAGAAATATACAGAGATGAAATATTAATCTGTATGGGATAGTAATCCAAATTGCGGGCGGTATTAGGCCAGCGGGTGCACCAAATGCTAGACTTAATGGCGTCATTCTTGGCGCGATAATTTTTTTAGTGCGAAAGATACGTCTATGACGCAACTTCGGCATTTCCGGCGTCATAGTTGACACCGAAGCCTTACACACGGTTGCGTCATTAGTGACGCGAGTGTGTCATTTCCGGCTATTATTGGCGCCAAAAAAGTTTTCAGTTACTTTGTGCGTCATACTTGGCGCCAAACTTTTTCATTATTTTAATACCCCATTGATGTTTGCCTCTTGCCTTTTTCTCTATCAGAGGGCTATGCTATTAGCATTTTTTTCACATTTCTGAAACTGTCATATAAGGAAATTGATCATTTTGCTTTATATGTTGTTTATTCTTTTACATTTTGCAAGATGTCTCAATCTGATCCTGCCTCAGAAGTATCTGCTGGAACTTTGTTTCCTGACATCGATTGTGGAAATTATTTCTCCGAATGTCATTTGTAATAGTTGTCATGATAAACTTTTACATGCAGATAGTGTGTCCATCAGTAATAGTACATTGCCAGTTGCAGTTCCTTCAACTTTTAATGTACATGATATACCTGTGAATTTTAAAGAATTTGTTTCTGATGCTATCCAGAAGGCTTTGTCTGCATTTCCACCTTCTAATTAACGTAAAAGGTCTTTTGAAACTTCTCATTCAGTTGATGAAATTTCAAATGACCAACAACATAATAATGTATCCTCCTCTGATGAGGATCTATCTGATACAGAAGATCCTTCCTCAGACATTGACACTGACAAATCTACTTATTTATTTAAAATAGAGTATATGCCTTCTTTATTAAAAGAAGTGTTAATTACTTCGGATATTGAGGTAACCAGTCCTCTTGACATTAAGTCTAATAAACGTTTAAATGCTGTTTTTAAACCTCCTGTGGTTTCTCCAGGGGTTTTTCCTATTCCTGAGGCTATTTATGATATTATTTCCAAGGAATGGAATAAGCCAGGTACTTCTTTTATTCCTTCTTCAAGGTTTAAAAAATTGTATCCTTTACCAGCAAATTCTATAGCGTTTTGGGAAAAAATCCCCAAAGTTGGTGGGGCTATTTCTACTCTTGCTAAACGTACCACTATTCCTATGGAAGATAGTACTTCCTTTAAGGATCCTTTAGATAGGAAGCTTGAATCTTATCTAAGGAAAGCCTATTTATATTCAAGTCATCTTCTCAGACCTGCAATTTCTTTGGCTGGTGTTGCAGCTGTATCAACTTTCTGGTTGGAGAATTTAGCGCAACAAGAATTGGATTCTGACATATCTAGCATTATTCGCTTACTGCAATATGCTAATCATTTTATTTGTGATGCTATTTTTGATATTATCAAAACTGACTTTAGATCCATGTCTTTAGCTATTTTAGCTAGAAGAGCTTTGTGGCTTAAATCTTGGAATGCTGATATGACATCTAAATCTAGATTACTATCTCTTTCTTTCCAAGGTAATAATTTATTTGGTTATCAGTTGGATTCTATTATTTCAACTGTTACTGGGGGAAAGGGAGTTTTTCTGCCTCAGGATAAAAAACCTAAGGGTAAATCTAAGGCTTCTAACCGTTTTCGTTCCTTTCGTCAAAATAAGGAACAAAAACCCAATTCTTCCCCCAAGGAATCTGTTTCCAGTTAGAAGCCTTCCACAAATTGGAATAAATCCAAGCCTTTTAAGAAACCAAACTCAGCCCCTAAGTCCGCATGAAGGTGCGACCCTCATTCCAGCTCAGCTGGTAGGGGGCAGATTAAGGTTTTTCAAGGATATTTGGATAAATTCTGTCCAAAATCAATGGATTCAGAGCATTGTCTCTCAAGGGTATCGAATAGGATTCAGAGTAAGACCTCCTGTGAGAAGATTTTTTCTCTCACATTTCCCAGCAAATCCAGTAAAAGCTCAGGCTTTCCTGAAGTGTGTTTCAGACCTGGAGTCTTCAGGGGTAATCATGCCAGTTCCTTTTCAGGAGCAAGGTTTGGGGTTTTATTCAAATCCATTCATTGTCCCAAAGAACGAAAATTTATTCAGACCAGTTCTGGATCTGAAAATTTTGAATCGTTATGTAAGAGTGCCAACTTTCAAGATGGTGACTATAAGGACTGCCTTTTGTTCAGCGAGGACATTATATGTCCACAATAGACTTGCAGGATGCATACCTTCATATTCCGATTCATCCAGAACATTATCAGTTCCTGAGATTCTCTTTTGTAGACAAGCATTACCAATTTGTTGCTCTTCCATTTGGCCTAGCAACAGCTCCAAGAATCTTTTCAAAGGTTCTAGGTGCCCTACTCTCTGTAATCAGAGAACAGGGTATTGCGGTGTTTCCTTATTTGGACGATATCTTGGTACTAGCTCAGTCTTTACATTCTGCAGAATCTCACACGAATCAACTAGTGTTGTTTCTTCGGAAACATGGTTGGAGGATCAATTTACCAAAACGTTTCTTGATTCCTCAGACAAGGGTCACCTTTTTAGGCTTCCAGATAGATTCAGTGTCCATGACTCTGTCTCTAACAGACCTGAGACATTTAAAATTGGTTGCAGCCTGCTGGCACCTTCAGTCTCAGTCATTCACTTCAGTGGCTATGTGTATGGAAGTTTTAGGTCTCATGACTGCAGCATCGGACGCGATCCCCTTTGCTCGTTTTCACATGAGACCTCTACAGCTTTGTATGCTGAACCAATGGTGCAGGGATTATACAAAGATATCACAATTAATATCCTTAAATCCCAATGTTCGACACTCTCTGACATGGTGGATTGATCACCATCGTTTAGTTCAAGGGGCTTCTTTTGTTCGGCCAACCTGGACTGTGATCACAACAGATGCAAGTCTTTCAGGTTGGGGAACTGTTTGGGGATCTCTGACAGCACAAGGGGTTTGGAAATCTCAAGAGGCGAGATTACCAATAAATATATTAGAACTCCGTGCAATTCTCAGAGCTCTTATGTTTTGGCCTGGTTAAAGAGAGAACCGTTCATTTGTTTTCAGACAGACAATATCACAACAGTGGCATATGTCAATCATCAGGGTGGGACTCACAGTCCCCAAGCTATGAAAGAAGTATCTTGGATACTTGCTTGGGCGGAATCCAGCTCCTGTCTAATCTCTGCGGTGCATATCCCAGGTGTAGACAATTGGGAGGCTGATTATCTCAGCCGTCAGACTTTACATCCAGGGGAGTGGTCTCTCCATCCAGATGTGGGGTCTTCCAGAGATAGATCTCATGGCCTCTCATCTAAACAAGAAACTTCCCAGATACCTGTCCAGGTCCAGGGATGTTCAGGCGGAAGCAGTGGATGCGCTGACACTTCCTTGGTGTTATCATCCTGCTTACATTTTCCTGCCTCTAGTTCTTCTTCCAAGAGTGATCTCTAAAATCATCATGGAACAATCGTTTGTGTTGCTGGTGGCTCCAGCATGGCCACACAGGTTTTGGTATGCGGATCTAGTTCGGATGTCCAGTTGCCAACCTTGGCCACTTCTGTTACGGCCGGACCTACTGTCTCAAAGTCCGTTTTTCCATCAGGATCTCAAATCGTTAAATTTTAAGGTATGGAAATTGAACGCTTAGTACTAAGTCATAGAGGTTTCTCTGACTCAGTGATTAATACTATGTTACAAGCTCGTAAATCTGTCTCTAGAAAGATTTATTATAGAGTTTGGAAGACTTACATTTCATGGTGTTCTTCTCATAAATTCTCTTGGCATTCTTTTAGAATTCCTAGAATTTTACAGTTTCTTCAGGATGGTTTGGATAAGGATTTGTCTGCAAGTTCCTTGAAGGGACAAATCTCTGCTCTTTCTGTTTTATTTCACAGAAAGATTGCTATACTTCCTGATATTCACTGTTTTGTACAGGCTTTAGTTCGTATTAAGCCTGTCATTAAGTCAATTTCTCCTCCTTGGAGTCTTAATTTGGTTTTGAAGGCTTTACAGGCTCCTCCATTTGAGCCTATGCATTCTTTGGACATTAAACTACTTTCTTGTAAAGTGTTGTTCCTTTTGGCTATCTCTTCTGCTAGAAGAGTTTCTGAGCTATCTGCTCTTTCTTGTGAGTCTCCTTTTCTGATTTTTCATCAGGATAAGGCAGTTTTGCGGACTTCTTTTCAATTTTTATCTAAGGTTGTGAATTCTAACAACATTAGTAGAGAAATTGTTGTCCTTTCCTTGTATCCTAATCTGAAGAATTCTTTTGAAAGATCCTTACATTCTTTGGATGTGGTAAGAGCTTTGAAATATTATGTGGAAACTACTAAAGATTTTAGGAAGACTTCCAGTCTACTGTATTTGTTTTATTTTCTGGTCCTAGGAAAGGTTAGATGGCTTTTGCTATTTCCTTGGCTTCTTGGTTAAAACTTTTGATTCATCAAGCTTATTTGGAGTCGGGTCAGGCTCCGCCTCAGAGAATTACAGCTCATTCTACTAGATTAGTCTCCACTTCGTGGGCCTTTAAGAATGAAGCTTCAGTTGATCAGATTTGCAAAGCGGCAACTTGGTCCTCTTTGCATATATTTACTAAATTCTACCGTTTTGATGTATTTGCTTCTTCAGAAGCAGTTTTTGGTAGAAAAGTTCTTCAGGCAGCTGTTTCAGTTTGATTCTTCTTCTTTTGATTTAAGTTTTTTTCTTTCATTTATGAGAATAAACTTATTTTTTTGGGTTGTGGATTAATTTTTTTCAGCGGTAAATGGCTGTTTTTATTTTTATCCCTCCCTCTCTAGTGACTCTTGCGTGGAGTTCCACATCTTGGGTATTGATATCCCATATGTCACTAGCTCATGGACTCTTGCCAATTACATGAAAGAAAACATAATTTATGTAAGAACTTACCTGATAAATTAATTTCTTTCAAATTGGCAAGAGTCCATGAGGCCCACCCTTTTTATGGTGGTTATGATTTTTTGTATAAAGCACAATTATTTCCAAATTTCGTTTGTTGATACTTTCTACTCCTTTCTTTATCACCCCACTGCTTGGCTATTCGTTAAACTGAATTGTGGGTGTGGTGAGGGGTGTATTTATAGGTATTTTGAGGTTTGGGAAACTTTGCCCCTCCTGGTAGGATTGTATATCCCATACGTCACTAGCTCATGGACTCTTGCCAATATGAAAGAAATGAATTTATCAGGTAAGTTTTCCCGTCAGTTTCCTCACTCAAGTGATTCCTCCGAAGCTCCTATTGAACACATCATACCCCCATCCTGTGTGATCGCTCAACTCAATACCACTGTTCTGCAAAGATTACAACGTGCTCAGTCTAATAAACCTTCTGGTGCCCCCATGACCTCTGATATCCTCTTTGTACCTCAGAACCTCCGTATCCCTGTGCTAGCCTGGGCTCATGATAGCAAACTCTCAGGACATCCTGGTTCGACTAGGACCTTCAGGCGTCTTTGCCAACATGTTTGGTGGTCTACTATGAAGTCTGACGCTCAGGACTATGTGAAAGCCTGCACAATGTGTGCTGCCAACAAAACTCCCCGATCCTTGCCTCCTGGTCTGCTCCAACCATTGTCCATTCCCAAACGACCCTGGACACGCATAACGATGGACTTCATTGTTGATCTTCCCTCTTCCGACCACCATACTGTTATCTGGGTTGTGGTGGATCGCTTCTCCAGACTGGCTCACTTCGTACCCCTAGCCAAACTACCTTCTGCTCAGGAATTGTCGTCCCTTTTTCTCTTGCATGTGGTATGACTTCATGGCATTCCTGTGAATATTGTCTCCGACAGGGGTTCACAGTTCATCTCTGCCTTCTGGAGAGCCTTTTGTAAGTTAATTGGAACCACTGTATCCTTGTCGTCTGGCTACCATCCTCAGACCAATGGACTAACTGAGAGAGCAAACCAGGATCTTGAAGCCTACCTCAGAGCCTTCGTCAACACTTGCCATACCAACTGGTCTGAATTACTACCCTTAGCTGAGCTGGCAATAAACACCCATTGGCACTCGTCTCTTCGGTGCTCTCCATTCCAAGCTGCAGCAGGTTATCAACCCCGTATCTTCCCTCTTTCAGCTCAGTACACCGGGGTACCTGCCGCAGACCGTCATGTCACTGATCTCACCACTCATTGGCAACGGATTTGCTCTCAGCTCCATTCAGCAGTCTCTAGATGTAAGAAGTTTGCTGATCATCACAGGGCTTCTGTACGTGCCATTCCAGTGGGTTAACATGTTTGGGTCTCCACTCGACATATCCGTTTACGTCAACCCTGTCACAAATTGGGGCCTAGGTTTATCGGTCCTTACAAGGTCCTAAATAGACTGTCTCCCTTTGCCTACAAAGTGGCCTTGCCGAGAACCCTACGCATACATCCAGTCTTCCACATCTCACTACTCAAACTCTACATCAAGAATAGATATTCCCAGCCTCAAACTCCTCCTCCTCCGCTCTTGATCCATGGTAACCCCGAATATGAAGTGGCAAAGATTCTGGACTCCAGATACAGGCGCAAACAATTGCAGTATCTGATACATTGGAAGGGTTACTCTGTAGCAGACCATTCCTGGGTTCCTGCCCGTGATGTGCATGCTCCATCTCTGGTCTCCAATTTCCATGCTGCTCACCCTTTGAAGCCGACTCTGGTTCCCGGAGGGAACCCTTGAGGAGGGGGCTATGTCACACCGCGCCGTTGCTAGGGGCCCGGCGTCTTTCCTATGCTCGTTGCCTAGGGCTGTGTCGGCTCTGGATGCGTGTGGCGCTGACGTCATCGCCACACGCTCCTGATGCTGGCCGGTCCTGTGGCGCCAATCCTCTGCCTATTTAAACTGGCAGCAGACGATTAATCACTGCCCAAGTATAGTTGCTACTTCTTGTGCTCCTCGTCTGCTGAACTGATATTTTGTTGCTGAAGCCTTGCCTGTCTAACTACGGTACTTGGTTAACCCCTAAACTGCTGGACTGATTCTTTGTTGCTGTAACCTTGCCTATCTTACTACGCTACCTGGTTAACCCCTAAACTGCTGGACTGATACTTTGTTACTGAAACCTTGCCTGTCTTACTACTCTACCTGGTTAACCCCTTATCTGCTGGTCTGATAGAGGAGTATCCCACGAGCCTTACAGAAAGTAGTTTAATATCCAAAGAACGCATGGGGGGTAGTTATCAACGTGTCTACTTTACCTGCCTTCGCCGGTTCAATACGCCCGCCTAAGCTCGCCTACCATCGCCACCGCGGACCGTCAAAATTTCGCCTAAGTTATCAAAAAAGCTGTCAAAAAGCCGCGCACCAAGTACGGGGCGATGAGCAGCAGACTGTGAGAGTTATCACTCATCGGATCTCGCTGCTCTTCGGCTTTTTAACAGCTTTATTGCTAGCCTGTCACTAACCACCCACACTAACTACACTGTTCTACCCCCTATACCGGCGCCCCCCGCAACTCAATAAAGTTATTAACCCCTAAACCGCCGCTCCTAGACCCCGCCGCAACTCTTATAAATGTATTAACCCCTAAACCGCCGCTCCCGGACACCGCCACCACCTACATTATACCTAGTAACCCCTATCCTGCCCCCCCTATACCGCCGCCCTCTATAATAAAGTTATTAACCCCTATCCTGCTGATCCCGGACCTTGCCGCAACTAAATAAATAGTTTAACCCCTAAACCGCCGCTCCCAGACCCCGCCGCAACCTATATTAAACTTATTAACCCCTATCCTGCCCCCCCTACACCGTCGCCACCTATAATAAATTTATTAACCCCTATCCTGCCCCCCACTACACCGCCGCCACTGTAATAAAATTATTAACCCCTAAACCTAAGTCTAACACTAACCCTAACACCCCCTAACTTAAATATTAATTAAATAAATCTAAATCATATTTCTCTTATTAACTAAGTTAATCCTATTTAAAACTAAATACTTACCTTTAAAATAAACCCTAATATAGCTACAATATAAATAATAATTATATTGTAGCTATCTTAGGATTTATTTTTATTTTACAGGCAACTTTCAATTTATTTTAACTAGGTACAATAGCTATTAAATAGTTATTAACTATTTAATACCTACCTAGTTAAAATAAAGAGAAATTAACCTGTAAAATAAAAACTAACCTAAGTTACAATTACACCTAACACTACACTATACTTTAATAAATTATTTCTATTTAAAACTAAATACTTACCTGTAAAATAAACCCTAAGATAGCTACAATATAATTAATAATTACATTGTAGCTATTTTAGGGTTTATATTTATTTTACAGGTAACTTTTGTATTTTTTTAAGCTAGTTAGAATAGTTATTAAATAGTTATTAACTATTTAATAACTACCTAGCTAAGAGAAATACAAAATTACCTGTAAAATAAATCCTAACCTAAGTTACAATTAAACCTAACACTACACTATCATTAAATAAATTAAATTAATTAGCTACAAATAACTACAATTAAATACAATTAAATAAAGTAACTAAAGTACAAAAAATAAAAAAAGCTAAGTTACAAAAAATAAAAAAATAATTTACAAACATTTAAAAAATATTACAACAATTTTAAGCTACTTACACCTAATCAAAGCCCCCCAAAATAAAAAAATGCCCTACCCTATTCTAAATTTAAAAAGTTCAAAGCTCTTTTACCTTACCAGCCCTTAAAAGGGCCTTTTGCGGGGCATGCTCCAAAGAATTCTGCTCTTTTGCCTGTAAAAGAAAAATACAACCCCCCCCAACATTAAAACCCACCATGCACATACCCCTAATCTAACCCAAACCCCCCTTAAATAAACCTAACACTACCCCCCTGAAGATCATCCTACCTTGAGTCGTCTTCAGCCAGCCGACCCACCGATGGAACCGAAGAGGAGATCCGGAGCGGCAGAAGTCATCATCCAAGGCGCGCTAAAGAAGTCTTCCATCCGATGAAGTCATCATCCAGGCGGCGCTGAAGAAGTCTTCCATCCGGGCGATGTCATCTTCCAAGCGGCGTCTTCAATCTGATTGAATCAGCCAATCAGATTGAGCTCGCATTCTATTGGCTGATCGGAACAGCCAATAGAATGTGAGCTCAATCTGATTGGCTGATTGGATCAGCTAATCGGATTGAACTTCAATCTGATTGGCTGATTCAATCAGCCAATCAGATTTTTCCTACCTTAATTCCGATTGGCTGATAGAATCCTATCAGCCAATCGGACTTGAAGGGACGCCATCTTGGATGACGTCCCTTAAAGGAGCCTTCATTCGTCGTTAGTCCGTCGGGGAAGAAGGATGTTCCGCGTCGGCGGGATGAAGATGGATCCGGAAGAAAGAAGATTGAAGACGCCGCTTGAAAGATGACATCGCCCGGATGGAGGACTTCTTCAGCGCGCCTTGGATGATGACTTCTGCCGCTCCGGATCTCCTCTTCGGTTCCATCGGTGGGTCGGCTGGCTGAAGACGACTCAAGGTAGGATGATTTTCAGGGGGGTAGTGTTAGGTTTATTTAAGGGGGGTTTGGGTTAGATTAGGGGAATGTTGGGGGGGGGTGTATTTTTCTTTTACAGGCAAAAGAGCAGAATTCTTTGGGGCATGCCCCGCAAAAGGCCCTTTTAAGGGCTGGTAAGGTAAAAGAGCTTTGAACTTTTTAAATTTAGAATAGGGTAGGGCATTTTTTTATTTTGGGGGGCTTTGTTATTGTATTAGGGGGCTTAGATTAGGTGTAAGTAGCTTAAAATTGTTGTAATATTTTTTAAATGTTTGTAACTTATTTTTTTTATTTTTTGTAACTTAGCTTTTTTTATTTTTTGTACTTTAGTTTATGTAATTGTATTTAATTGTAGTTATTTGTAGGTAATTTATTTAATTAATTTAATGATAGTGTAGTGTTAGGTTTAATTGTAACTTAGGTTAGGATTTATTTTACAGGTAATTTTGTATTTCTTTTAGCTAGGTAGTTATTAAATAGTTAATAACTATTTAATAACTATTCTAACTAGCTAAAATAAATACAAAGTTATCTGTAAATAAATATAAACCCTAAAATAGCTACAATGTAATTATTAATTACATTGTAGCTATCTTAGGGTATATTTTACAGCTAAGTATTTAGTTTTAAATAGGATTAATTTATTTAATGATAGTGTAGTGTTAGGTGTAATTGTAACTTAGGTTAGTTTTTATTTTACAGGTAAATTTCTCTTTATTTTAGCTAGGTAGCTATTAAATAGTTAATAACTATTTAATAGCTATTGTACCTAGTTAAAATAAATTGAAAGTTGCCTGTAAAATAAAAATAAATCCTAAAATAGCTACAATGTAACTATTATTTATATTGTAGTTATATTAGGGTTTATTTTAAAGGTAAGTATTTAGTTTTAAATAGGATTAATTTAGTTAATAAGAGAAATATTATTTAGATTTATTTAATTAATATTTAAGTTAGGGGGGTGTTAGGGTTAGTGTTAGAGGTTTAGGGGTTAATAATTTTATTACAGTGGCGGCGGTGTAGGGGGGGCAGGATAGGGGTTAATAAATTTATTATAGGTGGCGACGGTGTAGGGGGGGCAGATTAGGGGTTAATAAGTTTAATATAGGTTGCGGCGGGGTCCGCGAGCGGCGGTTTAGGGGTTAATACATATATTATAGTTGCGGCGGGGACCGGGAGTGGCGGTTTAGGGGTTAATACATATATTATAGTTGCGGCGGGGTCGGGAGTGGCGGTTTAGGGGTTAATACATATATTATAGTTGCGGCGGGGTCTGGGAGCGGCGGTTTAGGGGTTAATACATATATTATAGTTGCGGCGGGGTCCGGGAGTGGCGGTTTAGGGGTTAATACATATATTATAGTTGCGGCGGGGTCCGGGAGCAGCGGTTTAGGGGGTAATAACTTTATTTAGTTGCGGCGGTGTAGGGAGGACAGATTAGGGGTGTTTAGACTCGGGGTACATGTTAGGGTGTTAGGTGTAGACAGCTCCCATAGGAATCAATAGGATGTCAGGCAGCAGCGAACATGAACTTTCGCTATGGTCAGACTCCAATTGATTCCTATGGGATCCGCCGCCTCCAGGGCGGCGGTTTGAAAACCAGGTACGCTGGGCCGGAAAAGTGCCGAGCGTACCTGCTAGTTTTTTGATAACTAGCAAAAGTAGTCAGATTGTGCCGCACTTGTGTGCGGAACATCTGGAGTGACGTAAGAATCGATCTGTGTCGGACTGAGTCCGCCGGATCGAAGCTTACGTCACTAAATTCTACTTTTGCCGGTATCTAGGGCTTGATAACTAAGGCGCATC
This sequence comes from Bombina bombina, assembly GCF_027579735.1. Classification (NCBI taxonomy): domain Eukaryota; kingdom Metazoa; phylum Chordata; class Amphibia; order Anura; family Bombinatoridae; genus Bombina; species Bombina bombina. The sequence continues at coordinate 1,193,577,199 of NC_069499.1, forward strand.
AGCCTCGCCACAAATACGCTGCGGAATTCCAGCGTATTTGAGGTAGACACGTTGATAACTAGAGGTCATAGGCTCAAAAGGAGGAGCCTGCAAAGCCTTCAAAACCAAATTAAGACTCCAAGGAGGAGTGATTGATTTAATAACAGGCTTGATACGAACCAAAGCCTTTACAAAACAGTGAATATCAGGAAGCTTAGCAATCTGTCTTTGAAATAAAACAGAAAGAGCAGAGATTTGTCCCTTCAAAGTACTTGCAGACAAACCTTTATCCAAACCATCCTGAAGAAACTGTAAAATTCTAGGAATTCTAAAAAAATGCAAAGAGAATTTATGAGAAGAACACAATGAAATATAGGTTTTCCAACCCTGATAATAAATCTTCCTTGAAACAGACTTACAATCCTGTAGCATAGTATTAATCACTGAGTCAGAGAAACCTCTATGACTAAGCACTAAGCATTCAATTTTCATACCTTCAAATTTAGCGATTTGAGATCTTGATGGAAAAATGGCCCTTGAGCCAGAAGGTCTGGTCTTAAAGGAAGTGGACAAGGTTGGCAACTTGACATCCGGACAAGATCCGCAAACCAAAATCTGTGAGGCCATGCTGGTGCTATCAGAAATACATGTGATTTTTCCATTCTGATCTTGGAGATCACTCTTGGAAGAAGAACTAGAGGCGGAAAGATGTAAGCAGGTTGGTATAGCCAAGGCACTGCTAACGCATCTACCATCTCCACCTGAGGATCCCTGGACCTGGAAAGATACCTGGGAAGTTTCTTTTTTAGATGGGACGCCATGAGATCTATTTCTGGAAGACCCCACATGTGCACAATCTGACAAAATACATCTGGATGGAGAGACCACTCCCCTGGGTGTAAAGTCTAAAGGTTGAGATAATCCGCTTCCCAATTGTCTACACCCGGGATATGCATTGCAGAAATTAGACAGGAGTTGAATTCTGCCCAAGAAAGCATTCAAGATACTTCTTTCATCGCTAAAGGACTGTGAGTCCCACCCTGATGATTGACATATGCCACAGTTGTGATATTGTCTGTCTGAAAATGAATGAATGATTCTTTCTTTAGTAGAGGCCAAGCCTGAAGAGCCCGCAAAATAGCACAGAGTTCTAAAATATTGATTGGTAACCTCGCCTCTTGAGGATTCCAAACCCCTTGTGCTATCAGAGACCCCTAGACAGCTCCCCAACCTGTGAGACTTGCATCTGTTAAAATCACAGTCCAGTAAGGACGAACAAAGGAGGCCCTTGAACAATAAGGTGATGGTTTAACCACCAAGTCAGAGAGAGTTGAGTGTTGGGATTTAAGAATATCAATTGTGATATCCGAGTATAATCCCTGCACCATTGATTCAGCATGCAAAGCTGCAGAGGTCTCATATGAAAACGAGCAAAGGGGATCGCGTCCGATGCTGCGGTCATGAGACCTTAAACTTCCATGCACATAGCCACTGAAGGAAATGATTGAGACTGAAGGTTTCAACAGACAGAAACCAATTACATTCGTCTCTTGTCTGTTAAAGACAGAGTCATGGACACTGAATATATCTGGAAACCTAAAAAGGTGACCCTTGTCTGAGGAATCAAGAAACTCTTTGGTAAACTGATCCTCCAACCATGTTTTTGAAGAAACAATACAAGTTGATTCGTGTGAGATTCTGCTAAATGAAAAGATTAAGCCAGTACCAAGATATCGTCCAAATAAGGAAACACCGCAATACCCTGCTCTCTGATTACAGATAGAAGGGCACCTAGAACCTTGGAAAAGATTCTTAGAGCTGTCGCTAGGCCAATTGGAAGAGCAAAAAATTGGTAATGCTTGTCTAGAAAAGAGAATCTCAGAAACGGATAGTGGTCTGGATAAATCGGAATGTGAAGATATGTATCCTTTAAGTCTTTTGTGGACATATAATGACCTTGCTGAACAAAAGGCAGAATAGTCCTTATAGTCACCATCTTGAAAGTTGGGACCCTTACAAAGCGATTCAAAAATTTTAGATCCAGAATTTTCCTTCTTCGGGACAATGAATAGATTTGAATAAAAACGCAAACCCTGTTCCAGAAGTGGAACTGGTACAATTACCCCTGAAAGCTCCAAATCTGAAACACACTTCAGAAAGGCCTGAGCTTTCACAGGATTTGTTGGAATGTGAGAGAGAAAAAACCTCACAGGAGGTCTTATTCTGAAACCTATTTGATTCCCTTGAGAGACAATATTCTGAATCCAATGATTCTGAATGAAACCTGCCCAAACGTCTTGAAAAAATTTCAATCTGCCTCGCACCAGTAAAACTGAATTGAGGACCGCACCTTCATGCAGTTTTGGGGGCTGGCTTTGGTTTTTTAAAAGGCTTGGATTTATTCCAACTTGAAGATGGCTTCCAATTGGAGCCAGAGACTTTAGTGGAAGGAGTGGTTTTCTGTTATCTATTCTGACAAAAGGAATGAAACCGATTAGAATCTCTAGCTTTACCCTTAGATTTTTAGTGGAAATAGAATCCAACTGAGAACCAAACAAATTATTACCTTGGAATGATAGAGATAGTAACCTAGATTTAGATACCATGTCAGCATTCCATGACTTAAGCTATAAAGCTTTTCTAGCTAAAATAGCTAAAGACATATTTTTAACATCAATCTTAATGATATCAAAAATAGCATCACAGAGAAAATGATTAGCATATTGAAGCAAAACAAACAAAAAATGCTAGACAAATCGGAATCTTTTTCCCGTTGTGCTAAGCTATCCAACCAAAACGTTGATGCAGCCGCAACATCAGCCATATAAATGGCCGGCCTAAGAATATAGCCAGAATGTAAATAAGCTTTCCTAAGATAAGATTCAATGTTCCTATCTAAAGGATCCTTAAAGGAAGTACTATCTTCCATAGGAATATTAGTACGCTTGGCAAGAGTAGAAATAGCCCCATCAACCTTAGGGACTTTTCCCCAAAACTCTAAATTAGCCACTGGCAAAGGGTACAACCTTTTTAAACCTAGAAGAAGGAACAAAATAAGTACCAGGCTTAGACCATTCCTCAGCAATTGCATCAGAAATAGCATCAGGAACAGGAAAAGCCTCAGGAGTAATCACAGGAGGTTTATAAACAGAATTTAAACATTTACTGGATTTGTTATCAAGAGGACCAGACTCCTCAATATCCAAAGTAATCAATACTTCTTTCAACAAAGAACGAATGTACTCAATCTTAAAAAGATAAGTTGATATGTCAATGTCTGAAGCAGGATCTTCTGAGTCAGAGAGATCCTCATCAGAAGTGGATATATCAGTATGCTGTCGGTCATTACAAAATTTATCAGTATCATGAGAAGTTTTAAAAGACCTTTTACATTTGTTAGAAGGCGGAATAGCAGACATAGCCTTCTGTATCGCATCAGCAATATAATTTTTCATATCAACATGGATATCATGTACATTAGATGTTGAAGGAACAACAGATACTGTACTAATAAAAACATTTTCTGCATGCAAAAGCTTATCATGACAACTGTTACATACTAGTTTACAACAGATACACTTAGCTTTGGTAGAACTGTGTTAATGCAGCAGGGTTCCTACAGCAGCTTCTGAGACAGGATCAGATTGTGACATCTTGTAAAAGTTAAAAGAAAAAAATAACATTTAACAACAAAATATCTTATTTCCTCATATAGCAGTTTCAGGAATGAGGAAAAATTCAAATGCTAAAATAGGCAAAACGGCAAATAGCATAGCCCTCTGAGCATAAAGAAGGCAAGGAGCATATAGGAAGTGGGGTAAAATAAATCAAACATTTTTTGGCGCCAAGTATGACGCACAACACATTTTTTTGGCGCAACAAACATCCGGAAATTACACAACTTGCATCATAACAGACTCAACTTTGCGCCAAACAACCTGGCGTCAACTAAGACACAGGAAATGACGAACTTGCGTCATCATAGACGCACATTCACGCCAAGAATGACGCAATAAATAACAGCATTTTGCGCCCTTGCGAGCCTAAATTTGCCCGCAAATTTTAAGGAAACAAGTCAAATTGGGGAAAAAAGACTAAACCCCAGGTAAGAAAATATTATAATATGATTCCCATACTGAAACTGCTAGACTGCAAAGGGAAATATACATAGACCTGACTCATGGCAAATATAAGTAAACACATATATTTAGAACTTTATATAAATACATAAAGCGCCAACCATAGCTGAGAGTGTCTTAAATAATGATACATACTTCCTGAAAGACACCCATCCACATATAGCAGATAGCCAAACCAGCACTGAAAACTATCAGCAGAGGTAATGGTATAAGAGTATTTCGTCAATCTGAATAGGGAGGTAGGAGATGAATCCCTACGACCGATAAGAGAACCCTTGAAAAGATTTACAGTGAGAGAAACCATAAAATCAATAGATGATACTCTCTTCACATCCCTCTGACAAACATTGTACTCTGAGATGAACTGTGCTTCAGAATTCTTAGAAACGCTTATCATAGAAGAAAAACAAAAAAATGAAACACAAACTTACTTCACCACCTCCATAGGAGGCAAAGTTTGTAAAACTGTATTGTGGGTGTGGTGAGGGGTGTATTTATAGGCATTTTGAGGTTTGGGAAACTTACCCCCCCCCCCCGGTAGGATTGTATATCTCATACGTCACTAGCTCATGGACTCTTGCCAATTGCATGAAATAAATTTTGTTTAGAGTTAGAAATAGACTCTGCACAAACATAGAGTTAGACGGTAGATAAGAACCAAAAGGCCCATCAAGTCTATCCATGTTACATGTTACTTTTTTTAGGATAGCCTTATGCATGTCTTAGGTATTTTTTAATTATTTAACAGCCCCTGTGTTTATCAACCTCTATTTGAAGTTTATTCCATAAATCTACCACCCTTTCTGTAAAAAAATGCTTCCTCGCATTTTTCTGAATCTGCTACTTAAGATTGTGACCCCTTGTTTTGGCATTTCTTATTTTGTGGAAAATGCTTTCAGCTTCCACTTTATTAAGTCACCTCTTTTCCTTCTCTCCTCTAAAGTATACATATTTATATCATAGAGTCTTTGTATGTTTTATATTTTAGTGTCTTTAAGCTGCCTTAGCATCATGAGAAATGTAGTTTTAAAACATCAGGAGAGCCAAGGTTGATGACCCCTGTTTTAGACCATTTATCATTTTAGTAGCCCTCCCTTGGACAGTTTGTAGTTTATATCCTTCTGGAGATATGGTCTCCAGAACTGTACACAATATTGCAGATGAGGTCTAACTAGTGATCTGTAAAGTGGCATAATTCCTAAGTCCCGTTTCACTTCAGTTTGTCATTAATGTACCATTGAGAATATAATTGGCCTTTGGGTTTTTTGATCCTATATGCATAATTTTACTCTGGGTAATATTACATTTTAGATCCCATTTATTTGCCCAGTACTACAGTTTTTTAAATATAACTTCTCATTTGATCTACTCCTCCTGGAACATCAACTCTGTTACAAATTTTGGTATCATCAGCAAACAAGCACACCTTCCCCTGAAGCCCACTTCCAATATCATTAATAAACATGTGAAACAAAACAGGCCCAATAACTAACCCTTGGGGAACACCACTATTAACTGACCCCTCATTTTAATGTACTCCATTAATTAAACCCCTTCTATCCTTAAAGGGATAGTTTCATATAATTGCATGTAATAGACACTACTATAAAGAAGAATATGCAGAGATTAGGTAATTAGACAAAGGTAGCGCAATCTAGTTGCAGGCTCGGGTTGACTGTAGTTGGACATTCAAACTCCTAAATATGTACACGCATCGCATATATATTAAAATTCCTTTTAATAAATTAATCAATAAAACATGTAAATACATATGACGCCAGTGTCTCAAAGTACATATCAAAATACTTAATAAAAAATTATTAGAATCATATAAAATTGCATATGCAAATATTGGCCTCTATAGTTTCTGACCCCTTACTGGATCAGCTATGTTCGCAGGTGACTCTGCAAAGAATTTGTATATAAAGTAAGTTTATTTGAATCACATTTGTTGCAACAAGTTCTTTTCCTCAAGTTATTCTAAAGTTACAATTGAAAAAAATGCTTGGTTATTGTAATAGGTAATCCGTAAAAGTAAGCTCAAAGACAATGGAGTCAATTATTAAAGGCTGGGTGGACATGATTCGCTGTAGCGAATCATGTCTGCCTGGCATCGCTAAATGCCGACAGCATTGTGAAATGCTTGTGCAATGCCGCCCCCACAGACACGGCCAATCAGCCGCTAGCAGGGGTGTCAGTCATCCCAATCGTATCGGATTGGGATGATTGCAGACCGCCACAGGAGCAGCGGTCTTATGACCCCTGCTTCTTAAAGGGACAGTAAACACCAGAGTTTTTGTTGTTTTAAAAGATAGATAATCCCTTAATTACCCATTCCCCAGTTTTGCATAACCAACACAGTTATAATAATATACGTTTTTACTCAGTAATTACCTTGTATTTAAGCCTCTGCAACTGCCCCCTTATTTCAGTTCTTTTGACAGACTTGCATTTTATCAGTGCTCACTCCTCGGTAAATTAACGTGCATTAGCTCAATGCTATCTATATGAAACATATGAACTAACACCCTCTTGTGGTGAAAAACTATCAAAATGCATTTAGATTAGAGGCGGCCTTCAAGGTCTAAGAAATTAGCATATGAGCCTCCTAGGTTTAGCTTTCAACTAAGAATACGAAGAGAAATTGGAAAGTTGTTTAAATAACATGCCCTACTTGAATGAAAGTTTTTTTTTTTGGACTTGACTGTCCCTTTAACTTCTGTTTCCGGCGAGCTGGAAACTACAAGGGTAGAAAGCAGCAGCCACTGCTTATTAAATCTACCCCAATGTCTCAATTATCAAAAAAAATAATACCTTGTATCCCTATGCCGATGCTTGATTTGTGTTCCATGTCACTAGTCACGTGATCGCTCTTCGGCCAATCGTTATCCGGTAGTGAAAGGTTAATTCACAGTGCACTGTTTTACCTTCGGATTCTTCTTAGAAATAGATTTTGACAGTAGGTTGGATCTTCAGTGATACTTCCAATTCTACTGTGTCGATACAAGCTCATCTGGTGGAGTGCTACGACTGGGGTATCTTTTCCACTTTGTCCTCTCCTAGCCTCCCTTCAACCAGCTGCTTGCTTCTTATCAGATCAGGTTATCTACACGTTTCGGCTTTTCTGCCTTTGTCAAAAGAATATTCACGTATACTGATCTAAAAATCTAGTATAAAACCTTATAAAAATAAACTTAGAAACTCCCAGTTTAGCACTGTTGATGAGGTTAGGCTAGGACACCCAGTGAAACATGAATAGCAGACTCTCCCCCTTCCCTGCATATGAAAAGACAGATCATACAAAACAGGAGCCAGCAGTAGTTTGCAAATGCGCATGTACATCTGATACTTTGGGGCTTGGTTACGGTTAAGCAAAACTATACGTTGTTCCAAAAAAACACTCCAAGATGGGCTATATAAATGGATCATCTACAAAACATTTATGCAAAGAAAAATCTAGTGTACAATGTCCCTTTAAAGGACCAGTCAACACTGTAGATTTGCATAATCAACAAATTCAAGATAACAAGACAATGCAACAGCACAGACAGAACCATTTATCAAGCTCCGTATGGAGCTTGAAGGGCCATGTTTCTGGCGAGTCTTCAGACTCGCCAGAAACACAACTTATGAAGCAGCGGTCTAAAGACCGCTGCTCCATAACCCTGTCCGCCTGCTCTGAGCAGGATACGATCGGGTTGATTGACACCTCCCTGCTGGCGGGATTGGCCGCGAGTCAGCAGGGGGCAGCGTTGCACCAGCAGCTCTTGTGAGCTGCTGGTGCAATGTTAAATGCGGAGAGCGTATTGCTCTCCGCATTTAGCGAGGTCTTGCGGACCTGATCCGCAAGACCTTTGATAAATTGGGGCCTTAGTCTGAACTTCAAATGAGTAGTAGATTTTTTTTCAAACAATTTTAAAAGTTATGTCTTTTTCCACTCCCCCTGTACCATGTGACAGCCATCAGCCAATCACAAATGCATACACGTATCATGTGACAGCCATCAGCCATTCTCAAATGCATACACACTTATTCTTGCACATGCTCAGTAGGAGCTGGTGACTCAAAAAGTTTAAATATAAAAAGACTGTGCACATTTTGTTAATGGGAGTAAATTAGAAAGTTGTTTAAAATTGCATGCTGTATCTGAATAATGAAAGTTTAATTTTAATTGAGTGTTCCTTTAAGTCAGCATTCTACCCACTTAACAATTTTAGTTACATGGTCAAATAATTCAGTTAGATTGGTCTGACATGATCTTGCAGCATTGAAACCATGCAGTCCTTTGTCTTTTAAGTTGTTTGTTTGAAGGCACCACACAAGTCTTTCCTTTAACCCCTTAATGACCACACTTTTCCATTTTCTGTCCGTTCGGGACCAAGGCTATTTTTACATTTTTGCGGTGTTTGTGTTTAGCTGTAATTTTCATCTTACTCATTTACTGTACCCACACATATTATATACTGTTTTCTCGCCATTAAATGGACTTTCTAAAGATACCATTATTTTCATTATATGTTATAATTTACTATAAAAAAATATAAAATATGAGGAAAAAATGGAAAAAAATACACTTTTTCTAACTTTGACCCCCAAAATCAGTTACACATCTACAACCACCAAAAAACACCCATGCTAAATAGTTTCTAAATTTTGTCCTGAGTTTAGAAATACCCAATATTTACATGTTCTTTGCTTTTTTGCAAGTTATAGGGCAATAAATACAAGTAGCACTTTGTTATTTCCAAACCACTTTTTTTCAAAATTAGCGCTAGTTACATTGGGACACTGATATCTTTCAGGAATCCCTGAATATCCCTTGACATGTATATATATTTTTTTAGAACACATCCCAAAGTATTGATCTAGGTCCATTTTGGTATATTTCATGTCACCATTTCACCGCCAAATGCGATCAAATAAAAAAAATTGTTCACTTTTTCACAAATTTTTTCCACAAACTTTAGGTTTCTCACTGAAATTATTTACAAACAACTTGTGCAATTATGGCACAAATGGTTGTAAATGCTACTCTGTGATTCCCTTTGTTCAGAAATAGCAGACATATATGGCTTTGGCGTTGCTTTTTGGTAATTAGAAGGCCGCTAAATGCCACTGCGCACCACACGTGTATTATGCCCAGCAGTGAAGGAGTTAATAAGGGAGCATGTAGGGAGCTTGTAGGGTTAATTTTAGCTTTAGTGTAGTGTAGTAGACAACCCCAAGTATTGATCTAGGCCCATTTTGGTATATTTCATGCCACCATTTCACCTCCAAATGTGATCAAATAAAAGAAATTGTTCATTTTTTCACAAACTTTAGGTTTCTCACTGAAATTATTTACAAACAGATTGTGCAATTAAGGCATAAATGGTTGTAAATGCTTCTCTGGGATCCCCTTTGTTCAGAAATAGCAGACATATATGGCTTTGGCGTTGCTTTTTGGTAATTAGAAGGCCGCTAAATGCCGCTGCGCATCACACGTGTATTATGGCTAGCAGTGAAGGGGTTAATTAGGTAGCTTGTAGGGAGCTTGCAGGGTTAATTTTAGCTTTAGTGTAGAGATCAGCCTCCCACCTGACACATTACACCCCCTGATCCCTCCCAAACAGCTCTCTTCCCTCCCCCACCCCACAATTGTCCCGCCATCTTAAGTACTGGCAGAAAGTCAGTACTAAAATAAAAGTTATCTTTTTTTTAAAAAAAAAAAATATTTTTAAGCATATTTACATATGCTGCTGTGTAGGATCCCTCTTAGCCCCCAACCTCCCTGACCCCCCCCCCCCAACAGCTCTCTAACCCTCCCCCACTAACTTATTAGGAGCCATCTTGGGTATCCAGTTTACAAAGAAAGATGATTTTTTTTCTGTAGTGTAGCTTTCCCACCCAAAGACCAACCCCCTTCCCAGATCCCTTAGATCCTTTTTATTTTTATTTCCCTCCCCCCTCTCTTCCACTTTTCTTACAAATATTTTCTGTAGTGTATCAGTTCCCACCCGCCCCCGGCCCCCTGTGCACACGTCTGTGCACGCCCTAGGCTACGCCGCCCACGATCCCACCCCCTCTGCATCATAGAAGCCATCGATGGCCGCCCACCCACCAACAATTGCGGCCATCGTTGTCCGGTGCAGAGAGGGCTACAGAGTGGCTCTCTCTGCATCGGAGGGGTAAGAAAGGCTATTGTAGGATGCCTCGATATTGAGGCATCACTGCAATAACCGGAAAGCGGCTGGAAGCTATCAGGTTCACTTCCACCACTTTCCAAGACCGACGACGTGCAGGGTACGTCCTCGGTCGTTAAGTGTATTTTTTTTGGAGGACGTACCCTGCACGTCGTCGGTCGTTAATGGGTTTAAAGAATTTCCGTTATTTTCCCTTCAATTGAGGTCAAACTAACTGACCTACAGTAAGCTACCTTTTTTTATTAAGAGGGACTACATTAGCAACTCCTGCAAACAGTGACTGATTAAATAAATCAGCTACTGGAGTAGCTATCACGATTCAAAGTTCTCTTAAAACCCTTGGATGAAAATTATCTGGACCCACATACTTGCTTACTTTTATTTTTGATAATGCCTTTGAAACCTCTTCCTGTGTAAAAAGAGAAGTACTACTTACATCACCATTTAATGTAACCTCCCTTAATAGAATTTCACTATCTTTTAAAATCTGTTGTGAAACCTGAAGAAAAGTAATCATTTGGTATTTGTTTATCGCCAATCCACTACTCTATCATCACCAGTCTTTAGTCTTACTATCCCTCCCTAGTTTTTGTATTTTCACTGATATATCTAAAAAAGATTTTGTCTCCATTTTTTTACTGATTGTGCTATTTTCTATGTACATCATTTTTATCCTTTCTGATTAACTGCCTTGTCATTTTTTTGTTGAGTTCTCCATTGTTCCCTATCCTCTTCTGAGCCAGTGTGTTCAAATTTTTTATACACTGTCTTTTTTGTCTTAAAGGGACAGTCTACACCCAAACATAAGTTTTGCCTATCTATTTAAACAAATACAATAAGTCTCCTGCACCAAGTCCTTTGTACAGCAGCTGGAAGGTGGTAGCTGAAAATGTATAACACTTTTATTTGTAAACTGACGAAAATGGTTGCCAGGCTCCACCCACCTTTTGCACGCAGATGGTTATGTTAGGTCTTCTCCAATAACGATAGACTCGTAAATAAGTTGCCATGCTCGCACACGCTGATTTGCGCATGCGTGGTTTAAACACTGGTGTGTTGCGTCTTAAAGATTCCCCATTATTGTTGGTTGTAATTTTCGTTCCGTTAAGTTTAACTTTGAGCACTACTCTGCATAGCGCTGCATTTAAAAGCGGTGTTCTCCTTCCCTCTTTCCATCTCTTTGTGCTGAAGGCTCCCGGTGGTTGCTAGTTTATCCCAAACCCTTTCCCTCACATTTGCTTTGGACATTTTTATTCTTAGAGCCTGGGGCATTTACTACGACTCAAGGGAGGCACATATTAAAAATTTTAATAACCCACACACAAGAGTAAAAAAAACCTGCACGCAATGCCACGCATGATAAATAAAAATTCTGTCTCTAAAGTCATGCAGCAGGTAGGAGTTGCGATATGAGCTGGGACAGTACTGAAAGTGAATCAGGGAGAGCCTGTATTGTTAGATGTAAACATAGCAACAGTTTTTGGCAATGGTTTATATTTAAAACATATTCAATTCTTAATCTTTAAATGTTTTTAAAATAGTCATCTTATTTTCCCTGTCCAATTTCTGTTTTTTCCGCGGAACAGCAGTATTCTGAAGTTTATTATCACATCTACACAGCAAACTTTTACTCTTTATTTTTAAGTAAAAAACATGTGCCTGTCACTTCTGTACTGTATTTACAGATTTGTCTGTGTCTTCCTATTTCCTGTCTAAAAAACTGTAAAACAGCCGGTGTCCAGCGAACACTATTCACACCTCACTGCACAAGGGGTCATCTGCACGGCTCTTTACCACAATGATTCATTTCAAATACAAACTCAAGCCCTCACACTTGCTTATAACAAATGTATGTAAATGTACATACGACCCCTTGTATAGTCATGTGTGAAGGATCAGTGTTCCCTGCACAACGGGTGCTTCAAAGGATTCTGGCTGAAGTAAAAAACCAACAACTCTTATCTAAAAGAAGCAACCTGTAGATAGGACTGCAAAGAACCGACACAGATTGCTTCTGGTATGCTCTCTAGGTATTTATAATGTATTCTTCTGCACTTCTTAGCCCTAGAAGTTGCCAAGATAAAAAAAATCACAATATCTGAAAGACTGTATAAAACTAAAAAAAATTATGCCTATTAGGAATTTCTAAATGAAAATGTAATCTATTAAATAATTCCTGTTTCAAAAAACATAATGTATGTATATTTATGCTGTGTGAGAATGTCCATCTGTGTGTGTGTGACTGTGCATCTGTGTGTGTATGTGTGTGTGACTGTGCATCTGTGTGTATCTATGTGTGTGACTGTGCATCTGTGTGTATGTGTGTGTGTGACTGTGCATCTGTGTGTATGTGTGTGTGTGTGACTGTGCATCTGTGTGTATGTGTGTGTGTGACTGCATCTGTGTGTGTGTGTGTGTGACTGTGCATATGTGTATGTGTGTGTGACTGTGGATCTGTGTGTATCTATGTGTGTGACTGTGCATCTGTGTGTATGTGTGTGTGTGACTGTGCATCTGTGTGTATGTGTGTGTGCGACTGTGCATCTGTGTGTACAGGGAGTGCAGAATTATTAGGCAAGTTGTATTTTTGAGGATTAATTTTATTATTGAACAACAACCATGTTCTCAATGAACCCAAAAAACTCATTAATATCAAAGCTGAATAGTTTTGGAAGTAGTTTTTAGTTTGTTTTTAGTTATAGCTATTTTAGGGGGATATCTGTGTGTGCAGGTGACTATTACTGTGCATAATTATTAGGCAACTTAACAAAAAACAAATATATACCCATTTCAATTATTTATTTTTACCAGTGAAACCAATATAACATCTCAACATTCACAAATATACATTTCTGACATTCAAAAACAAAACAAAAACAAATCAGTGACCAATATAGCCACCTTTCTTTGCAAGGACACTCAAAAGCCTGCCATCCATGGATTCTGTCAGTGTTTTGATCTGTTCACCATCAACATTGCGTGCAGCAGCAACCACAGCCTCCCAGACACTGTTCAGAGAGGTGTACTGTTTTCCCTCCTTGTAAATCTCACATTTGATGATGGGCCACGGGTTCTCAATGGGGTTCAGATCAGGTGAACAAGGAGGCCATGTCATTAGATTTTCTTCTTTTATACCCTTTCTTGCCAGCCACGCTGTGGAGTACTTGGACGCGTGTGATGGAGCATTGTCCTGCATGAAAATCATGTTTTTCTTGAAGGATGCAGACTTCTTCCTGTACCACTGCTTGAAGAAGGTGTCTTCCAGAAACTGGCAGTAGGACTGGGAGTTGAGCTTGACTCCATCCTCAACCCGAAAAGGCCCCACAAGCTCATCTTTGATGATACCAGCCCAAACCAGTACTCCACCTCCACCTTGCTGGCGTCTGAGTCGGACTGGAGCTCTCTGCCCTTTACCAATCCAGCCACAGGCCCATCCATCTGGCCCATCAAGACTCACTCTCATTTCATCAGTCCATAAAACCTTAGAAAAATCAGTCTTGAGATATTTCTTGGCCCAGTCTTGACGTTTCAGCTTGTGTGTCTTGTTCAGTGGTGGTAGTCTTTCAGCCTTTCTTACCTTAGCCATGTCTCTGAGTATTGCACACCTTGTGCTTTTGGGCACTCCAGTGATGTTGCAGCTCTGAAATATGGCCAAACTGGTGGCATCTTGGCAGCTGCACGCTTGACTTTTCTCAGTTCATGGGCAGTTATTTTGCGCCTTGGTTTTTCCACACGCTTCTTGCGACCCTGTTGACTATTTTGAATGAAACGCTTGATTGTTCGATGATCACGCTTCAGAAGCTTTGCAATTTTAAGAGTGCTGCATCCCTCTGCAAGATATCTCACTATTTTTGACTTTTCTGAGCCTGTCAAGTCCTTCTTTTGACCCATTTTGCCAAAGGAAAGGAAGTTGCCTAATAATTATGCACACTTGATATAGGGTGTTGATGTCATTAGACCACACCCCTTCTCATTACAGAGATGCACATCACCTAATATGCTTAATTGGTAGTAGGCTTTCGAGCCTATACAGCTTGGAGTAAGACAACATGCATAAAGAGGATGATGTGGTCAAAATACTCATTTGCCTAATAATTCTGCACTCCCTGTATGTGTGTGTGTGTGACTGTACATCTGTGTGTATGTGTGTGTGTGACTGCATCTGTCTGTGTGACTGTGCATCTGTATGTATGTGTGTGACTGTGCACCTGTGTGTGTGTGACTGCATGTGTGTGTGAATGTGCATGTGTGTGTGAATGTGCATGTGTGTAAATGTATATGTGTATGTGCATCTGTGTGTGTGTGACTGTGTATGTGTGTGTGTTTGCATCTGTGTGTGTGACTGTGCATCTGTGTGTATGTATGTGTGTGACTGCATCTGTGTGTGTATGTGTGTGACTGTGCATCTGTGTGTATGTATGTGTGTGACTGGGCATCTGTGTGTATGTATGTGTGTGACTGGGCATCTGTGTGTGTGAATGTGCATCTGTGTGTATGTGTGTGTGACTGTGCATGTGTGTAAATGTATATGTGTATGTGCATCTGTGTGTGTGACTGTGCATCTGTGTGTGTGACTGTGCATCTGTGTGAGTTTGTGACAGCATCTGTGTGTGTGACTGTGCATCTGTTTGTAAGTGTGTGTGACTGCATCTGTGTGTGTGACTGCGCATCTGTGTGTAAGTGTATACAGTATGTGTATGTGCATGTGTGTGCACATCTGCATGTGCTAATAGGAAAATCATAAAAAAAAGTAAAAAGCACTAAAACACCATCCTCCTCAAGTACAGCTTTGAAATTTAATGTAAAAGGTAATGATGAGGTGGTTTTTGGCATCTCACGCGAATAAATTTATTGAAATCCCTGTGAAAATGGTGGAAAGGCAACCGTTAATTTGCACATGTAGTTATGTTCCGAAATGGAACCCTATGGGAATAAAGTTTTTGCCACTTTAGAACAGATAATATTAAAAAATATATATTTATATGCTTAATATTTTTTTAATTCTATCCATTAAATTAATTTGCAAAATATGAAAAAAGTCTCCCAAATAATAATTAAATCAACATACAACAAGTTAGGATATAGACAAAATATTTATATGTACTTTAATTACTTTACCTGCAAATTTATACTGCAGTGCTTCACCATTAACCCTTTCTTTTAAGTTTCCGAATTGTACAGCTCTAACTCCCCCCCCCCCCCCCCCCCCAATCTGCTGGAGCATGCCTACAAAGCAAATAACCTGATGTGAACTCAGTTAAAATACAATGCCTGTGTTTCTGATGCTAAACAGTGAGAATGGGGGGGGGGGGGGGATCAGACTTCTCCAGACTGCATGGCTATGTAACTAATTTTGCTTATTTTTGAGTTATTTTACCATTTTTGCCAGGAATTTTTAAACAATTTTTTTATGCAAACTATTTTTACTTAATTAGCCATTTTAGGATATGCACAGATCTCAATTTTTATGGCACTTTAAATTTATATTATGTCCAGATCAGGAGTCAATATAGTCAAGTTGCAGCAGTTAATTCCCATTGGAAGGCTTCTCAAGCCTTAATTTAGAAGAACATACACAAAATATTGTTTAGTGTGAATAAATATGTGTTCTCTAATATAGTTAATTCCTTATGACATGGTTGATAATCTCTCTACTAACAAAAACTGAGTCACAAGAATACTTATTTTTTAGTCAGATCATGGGCTAGCCAGCAAGTTATCTCAATGACTGATCGTTTTTGTGCATGTGCACTTGCATGTGTTTGTCTGGCTATTCTGGACTGTGTATATGTGTGTCTGTCTGTCCCTGGCTGTCTATGTGCCTGCCTATTCTTGCTTCAGCTTACTGCCATCTGAAGAAGCAACTTCTCTATTTAGGTAAGAGAATAAGTTTATATAATTAATATGTTTATTACTATATACATAGGGCTAGATTACAAGTCACTTGTTTTTGTTTTTTTCAGCGATCGCAAAAACTCTGCTAGTGTTAAGCTTTTTGCGTTAGTCAGGTTGCGCTAGTTTTACAAGTTAAAAAAAAAAATATTTTTGCGCTAGCGGTAACCCAAATAGCGTTTTCACGTGCATGTATTCCCCCATAGAAATCAATGGAGAGGGAAAAAAAAGACCCACTCTGTCGAGCAAACGCCATGACAAATTCTCATTAGCGCAAACCTGACATGAAAATATGAATATTTCATATTCCAATGTTCTTTAACATGTTTTTTCTAATATCTGCATACCTGATCGCATACTGTAATATGCACAAAAATAATCACATACTATATATAATAAGCTCACCTGTATGTATCTCTTTGTAAAAGTAGTTTGGTGGATTTTTTTTCTAACACTTGAGATCTTATATCTTTGATCCCTTATAATTTTTTTGTGCAATATTTTTTTTAAATAATGTTTATTGTGTATTATTATGAGTGTAAGTGTACTTTGTAATGTATTTTTGATGTTTTTTGTGAGACTGTTTTGTTTCGGAAAACGGTTAACCACAGCTCTGAGATCACGGTAAGGATTGAAGCATAAAAGGCGATTATGCTAGCCCAATCTTGATTTCGCTCAACTTGCAATATCAGCGCAATGAAAATGGTTTGCAAAAACACAATATCAATAGCGCAAAACCTTTTGCGACTCACTTGTAATTTAGCCCTATTTGAGGGGGTGGTGCAGAGCTGTGTCTGCCTGCACAAACTGTGAGATCAGGAAAACCATTGTTTTATCATTATAATTAGTGAGGACCTAAACTTCATCAGACTTTATTAACAAAAACATAATCAGATTATAAAGATTATATTATAATAATCACTTGCAGTAGAAAAAATTCACAAACAAAAAGCAAACAGAACTGCCACTAGACAGCCACAATAACTAATGCTAGTTGTAGGAACTGATGCCGGTCCGCCTACAATAAATGTCCCCTGCATTTCTGGCTGAGGCAAAAAAATTGCACATATGCAATTTGAAATAGCTAACTGAAAAATATAAACGTGCACTGCTAAACTGTCACATAAGAAATCAGCTAACTGGGCAAGAAGAAAGCTGTGGGTGGAGCTTGCCGGCCATTTTCAGTTGCTAACAAACGATGATTATTTAAAAGTTTCATGTACTTCTTACAAGCTTATAGATGTGGAGCCCATTGCAAGATGCTTGTCTGGTATGTAACAATAAGTGATAAAGAATAAGTATTGGGTCTAGACTGTCCCTTTAACTGCATGTGCTACTTTTCTTGAATACCTTTATTGTTTTTCTTTTACATTTTGCAAGCATGCCTAATACAGTGTTTATTTGCATCTAAAGTAGTGTTCTTAAAATATTCCCACTGTTCTTCCGCTCCTATAATCTGTGCCATCCCTTTTATAGGATTATTTAGGTATTTGCCCATGTAAAAAAATCAGCATATTTAAAATTGTCTTTTTTACTACAGTTGTACTATACCTTTGCCTGAATATTAAACCATACAGACTGATGATCACTAGAGCCTAAATTCTCACCCACAGATACTTCAGATACTATATCACTGTTTGTAAGTACCAAATCTAATATAGCTCCTTTACGTGTTGGTTCTTTTACCAGTTGTTCAAGAGATTCCCCTTGCAAAGATTCCAGTATATACTTACTTCTATTCGACAAACAAAGAGTAGCGCTCCAAGAAAAAGCTCCCACGAAGCGGTACTTAGCCTAATCTGAAAGACACAGCCGTCTTCACGCTACCATAACTGTACACCAAGGGGGGGACGGTCTCAGGAAGATGACATCACCGATGCTAGTCCTGCACAAAAGCACTCCATCAACGCCAACCATAAATAGTATAACACAAACAAGGAACAGCACCCGGAAATCCAAAAGACTCAGCAGACTCTTCATAAAATTGCAAAATTTAATATGCACCCAAAGTGACAGAGTACATCAGGAAAAGAGGTCAAACTTGTTTCGTGGTTATCACATATAGTACTTCATCAGTGACCTATATCTAACAAATGTGGGCTCTCTCAATTTATAGTGTAAAACATCCTTCCCCCAGCACTAATTAATTACCATTATCCAATATACCTGAGTGACATAGAATCTCTCATAAATAAAAAAAGGGGAAAAGAGGGGAGGGGGAAAAAAAGGATAAGAAAATACAAATTAATTACAAAATAATAATACATATGTTAAATGCATAGTTGCAATTGCATAAAAGTTTTTTTGCAAACATCAGAAAATCTAATTAGAAATGAGCAATACATTTCTATATACATTTGTGTTATTAGAAACAACATAAGTGCTAATGATATACATGCATAGCACATATGTTAAATACATAGTTGCAGATGCATAAAGTTTCTAACAAAAATCGTTAAATCTAATTGAAAGGGAACACTAAGTCTCTATAAACATTTGTGTTATAGAAATAATAATAATGTAAGTGCTAATAATGTACAAGAGCTATACAAAAAGATTAACATCCCAATCATAGTTCAAACCTTTTTGGCATTCATGTATCCAAGTGAAAGATCCAAAATACCTCACGTTGTCTTAGGACTTCTTCCCTATTCCCCCCTCTGGGGTGTCTTGGAATGACTTGTATGCATTGGAATGCCAAGAGTGAACTATCAGCATTGTGTTCCCTTTTGAAATGCAGGGAGATCAGAGTGGTTGATTCATGGAGGCCTATTTATAAAAGGTCTTGCGGACCTGATCCGACAGTGCGGATCAGGTCCGCAAGACCTCGCTGAATGCGGAGAGCAATACGCTCTCTGTATTCAGCATTGCACCAGCAGCTCACAAGAGCTGCTGGTGCAACGCTGCCCCCTGCTGACTCGCGGCCAATCGGCCGCCAGCAGGGAGGTGTCAATCAACCCGATCGTATTCGATTCGGTTGAATTGCAGCGATTCCTGTCTGCCTCATCAGAGCAGGCGGACAAGGTTATGGAGCACCGGTCTTTAGACGTGCCAGAAACACGGCCCTTTTAATAAATGGGCCTCAATGTCATCAATCGCTCTCAGATGTTCCAGGAACCGATCCTTGAGAGCTTGTGTAGTTAAACCCACGGACTGCTTACAGCACCCCCCTGCAGGTCAAAAGGTACACTACAAGGCAAGAATTACACGTGGAATGTTGTCGCATTTGATACTTCTTACCAGTAACCTGTGAGGTAAATTCAGTGCCAAAAATGGCATATGAACAAGACTTACATCTCATGCTATTACATTTTAAAAAACCTGTTTCAGAGAGAGCCAGTTGGGCTTTTTTTGCCCTGGTAGCATAGATGGAGATAAGGTATTCCCTAAGGTTAATAATTAATAAATCTGAAGTCACTTGGTTACAGAATAAACAAAATACCACTCTGACAAACACAACACAAAATTACAGATGGATCCTTCAAGTATCTAGGTATACACATACATGTGAACTCCAACAAATTATGTAACTTAAAAACACTGTGCGAAACATAAAGCTCTTGCTTTTTGACTGGACTAAATTACCCCTTTCTCTCACGGAACAAATCCACCTTTTTAAAATGGTTGCGCTGCCTAAATTTCTATACCCTCTGCAGATGCTGCCCTTCCTTCTTACTCATCAAGATGCTAACTTAATACAGTCTGCTCTATGACAGTTCATTTGGAGGGGAAAGAAACAAAGGATAGGGAAAACTTATTTAACTATGCCTTTAGATAAGGGGGGGGGGGCTTCGCCTCCCAAACATTTCATGGTACAACTGGGCCACACTGACTAAATTAACATTAGATTGGCTGGTTGGAAACAACCGCTTTACTGTCCCCATGCTAGAAGCCAACCTTGTTAAACCGATATATATGGCTTTCCTTCCTCGCACGGATTTTACCTCATTGCCATCACATATTCAGAACCATATACTATACAGAGACCCATTGAGGGTGTGGGCCAAAGTATGCAGGCTGTGGGGGGTGGAAAAATCAGCAAGTAAATATTTACCAATCCAAGGTAGTCTACAATTCTTACCTGGATACACTACGAAAGCGTTCCATTTATGGCATAGGCAACAACTCACAACGCTTAAACAACTTCTTAACCCTCTGACTTCGGAAATCGTTCCTTTTCAAGAACTGAAAAATCGGTTTGATCTCCCTGATTCCCACGGTTTGATCTCCCTGATTGCGTATTTTCAGTGTAGGCATTACATCAACAATTTAAAAGCAGATGGACTGCTCCCCAGAGAACCCACCAATATTGATAATCTGGGTGTGTATATTTCTGAGTAGTTGCTGAAATGGAGGAGTTTTTCCCCCTGCCCATCCCGTCAAGATTAGTTGTTTTGCCAAGACAATAACTATAGATATAAAAATATCAAAAGCCAGCATCCTGTAATTTGGGATTGAACATATTATATGTTGGGCTGAAAGGACTATCTGTGTCTTTGTTACTTTTGTCAACCAGTACAAAAAAATGAGTTAAACGCTTTCTGCACAAATGGGAAGCTTATCTTTTATACTTACCGGATACTGTTAGAAAAAGAGTCATACACCCATTTAGAAACAGTCTCTATATCTTAAATGAAAATCTTAAAGGTGTCAGGGTGCCAGGAATCAGACGAGAAGTGCAAAAATAGTCACACCTTTATTAATAGCAAAAAAAAAATAATAAAAAGTCCACAAGTCAAATAACAAGCCAGGAATCAAAACCAGAGCTGGTAGTCAGACGAGCCGAGTCAGGAGCCAAAGTGAGTAGTCAGATGATGCGGAATTAGGAACAAGGAGAACAGCAGAGTCAGGAACAAGCCAGGGATCTGGAACCAGGAGCTCTCACAAACAGGTCTGAAACAACGCAAGGGCAAAGCATACTTTTTTAATATTTATTTAATAGACACCAAACAGATTAGACCTAGGAAGACCATAAAGGTGGAAAAGAGATTCCACGTTAGACACCTGATCGTTTCCATCAAGCAACTGCTTTACTAAACTTAGTCCTCTTTCGGCCCAACATTTAAAAACTTTTTGAAAAATACCTGGAGTGAATTGCGGGTTGCCCCTAATAGGTAAAAATGCTGAGTATGTAGGATCAATACCTAGCATTCTACAAAACTTATGCCAGGCTAGAACAATATTCTTAAATGATATAAGAGAAAGAACATTGAATGGTAACTGCCGCGGTTTACAATGAAGAATTGCTTTCAAGGCAAAGGGATATATTAAAAATGTCTCTTCCTCAATAGAGGAAACTGTATTAGAATCAGTAATCCAATCAATGGCAAATTTAATCAGCATGGCAATATTGTATAACTTAATATCCGGAAGCGATAAGCCCCCTGTGGATGATTTCTGCATTAATCTAGCCAACGCCATACGGGGTTTTTTATCTTTCCATATGAATTTTGATATATATCTATATAATTGTCTAATGTCCTTATTAGATATAAATAGCGGTAAGTTTTGAAGCGAGTAGAGCAGACGAGGGAAGATAATCATTTTGATTAGATTCACCCTGGCTGTAATAGCCAGCGGGAATAAAGCCCATAATTGTAAGTCTGATTTAATTTTTTGAAATAGAGGCAGATAATTTGCCAAATACCAGAGCTTAGGATTCTTATGCAAAATCAGTCCAAGATATTTAATGGCATTAACCATTTTAAATGGGGTCTTAACAGTAGAAGAGGCAGATTTACCTACACACATCAGTTCACTTTTTTTCAACGTTGACCTTGTAACCTGAAAAATAACTAAACTCTTCAAGGAGTTGCAGTAAAATCAAAATAGATTGGTGGATATTCTCCAAAAATATCAAAATGTCATCAGCATATAGCAAAACTTTTAACCTTTGAGAGCCAAGAGGGATGCCAGATAAACTATCTCTTAATCTAATTGCGAAAGGTTCCAACGCTACATTGAACAATAATGGGGATAACGGATAACCTTGCCTAGTACCCCGTTGCAGAATTATCTGTGAAGAACGTACCCCATTTATCAGTAGATATGAGATGGGTTTAGCATAAATTCTATTAACAAACTGTATAAAATTCCCCTTAAACCCGAACCTATCAAGAGACCGGAATAGATGTTCCCAAATAATAGAGTCAAATGCTTTGGCTGCATCCAACGTAAGTACTGCCCTGTCCTGTACCAGCCGGCACCTATGATCTTGATCATTCCAGGAATAGTCTAAGAAAGTGGTAACTTTACGAAGGTTCTTTATTGGATTCCTGGAAGTCATAAAACCCGACTGGTCAGGATGTATAAGATTCTGCAAGCACTGAGAGAGTCTTGCAGATATAATTGCAGCTAATATCTTATAATCTGTATTTAACACTGAGATTGGTCTATAGGAGGCTGGATCCTCAGAATCTTTACCTTTTTTAAGAATAAGGGAAATATTTGCTGCGGAAAAGTAAGATGACATTGGATTATCTGTAACATAAATATTGAACAGATTTTCCAATATCAAAAGCAGCTCCTCCTTTAAACATTTATAGAATTCAGCAGGGAACCCATCTGGGCCTGCTGCCTTATTCATTTTCAATTGATTAATTGCCTTGCTAATTTCTGCGGTGGTAATAGGGTCATTCAATGTGGCCAATTCTTCAGCTTGAATTTTAGGGGTCTTAACCTTAGACCAGAATACCTCTTGATTAAAAAAGTTCACAATTACTGATGCATATAACCCTTGATAATAATTAAAAAATACCTCACCAATTTCCTTACTATCCATGTGTCTAGAATCTCCGCATTTAATGGCTGCGATGACATTTTTTTTTCCTGCTTTTAGTGAGCCGCGCAAAATGTTTAGCAGAGCACCCATAAAATCCCCTATAATGAAGATTTATTCTTATTTCTTCTTCTTGTGATCTTTGTTTTAAAAAAAGATCTCTCTCTTTTCTACGTTCTAAATATGTATCCCAATTAGTCGGGGAAGGGTCAGTCTGTAGTTTCCTATATGCATTCTTTACCTTATTAGAGATTTGAATCTCCCTCAGCTTACTCTTCTTATCACATCTTTTCATATATGCCGTGATCTCGCCACGCAAGACTGCTTTTGTTGCCTCCCAAAATATTTCTACTTTGTTTCTATAATTAGAATTAAACCTCCCATATTCCATCCACTTTTGTTTCAGCCAAGAGCAAAAATCTGGGATCAGAATATAGGTACCTAGGGAAGCAGAACACCATGTTACTAGATAACCCTTTACCACATGGTGGAAAGTACAATGAAATGATTGCATGGTCCGAGACCAGAATCTCCCCAATTTCTGTCTCCAGTTTCCAAATAGATAAGACTTCCGATACCAGGAACAAATCAATCCTAGAAAAGGTCCTATGGGCTTTGGACTCACACATGAAAGTCTGAAGATCAGGATTTTGAATACGCCAAATATCAACCAAATTTAGTATATGACAGAAGTTTTTAAAATACTTTGCATTTTTTTTATACACTGACATATTTTTTTTGGAAAATCGGTCTAATACTGGGTACAACGTCATGTTAAAATCTCCACACAACACTAGGTTTTCCCCTTTAAACAGATATAGCTTACTTTTAATCTTTTCCCAAAATTCAGCCGAGAATTTATTAGGTGCATAAATATTGCAAAATATAAATTTAGTATTCTTAATACTTATTTGGAGTATAATAAATCTGGCAAATACATCAATTTCAGTTTTAATAATCTTGTATTTGAGATCTTTATGAATTAGTACCACCACTCCAGCTTTCTTACCATTACCTGAAAAGGTAATTACCTCCCCTACCCATTTACTCTTAAGTTTGGCGGCTTCTTGGTCATTTAGATGGGTTTCCTGTAAAAAGACTAGATCTGATTTTTGTTTGGCAAGTATTTTAATAATTAATTTACGTTTAACCGGCGAAGAGATCCCTCCCACATTCCAAGATAATGTCTTAAAACCTTCCACCATCATCCTTTTCTATATAAACTACACTACTAACCAGGGAAGGGAAAGGAGAAAAGAAGAAAAACAAACAAAAAAAACAAGGGAATAATAATAACAGTATAAAATAGTCCAGACTTAACATTAACATAATAAAGACAAAAAAATAAGCGGATTTTGATAATTATCCTTTTGCATGAACAGGCCACATTGGACACACATTGAAATCAGATCCAACTACTCACCCAGCTCATTACTGGCCGGGTTTTGTATTCGGTCCGAGGGATAATCATATGTCTTAATATACTCTTTAACTTCATTTATTTCACCAAACATATGCCTTACTCCCTTGTCTTCCACTACAATTCTGTCTGGGTAAAGTAATCGCGCTTTTAGACCTTTGTTTATTAGCTGGGTGCAATAAGGTGCCATCCCTTTCCTCCTGGCAGAAGTCTTCGAAGAGAAATCCTTAAACAAAAGGATCTTGCTATTACCAAATAAAGGAGGGTCAGTTCTTTTGAACCATTTCAATATTTCAACTTTGTCCTGAAATTTTAAAAATTTGCATGTTGTCATTCTTGGTCTTACAGGCCCACTCCCTGCAACTCTCTTAGGGCCAACTCTATGTGCCCTTTCAATTGTTAACGGCAGGGACTGAGCTGGCATACCCAAAGCCTGAGGTAAAGTAATTGAGACAAATTTACTAATGTCATCAAATTCAGGTGACTCAGGCAGACCAATAATCCTGATGTTATTGCGTCTGGAGCGATCTTCAAGATCCTCCAGACGCAATTGCATACTATTAATCTTGGCCTCCTGTTTTCGACATATCGTCTCCTTGACTATTTACCTGGTCCTCCAATAGAGAAATTCTATTCTCCGCTTCCACCATCCTAGATGAAAATTGTTTAACTTCTGTGGAAAGCATCCCTATTTCTGTTGCTATAACTCCTAGTTCCTTCTTAATTAACTCAAACTGGGGGGGAAAAATAGCTGTAAATTGTCCAATCAACACCTGCGTGTCGATGACTGACGGGACAACGTCCGTCACTACATCGAGACTGATGTCAGCCACTTTGGCTTTTTTATCCTTGGGCTTTACAGGCATTTTTGGTGAACTAACTCTCACCTGTGATACAAACTTATCCATCAAGTGAAGTGCAAAAATAAAAAAACTAACCAGTACCTCACACTCACAACTCAGGTCTGGCTATAGTGCAACAGTAATTGTGATTTAAACAGCTGTCTAAAATATTGGTCCCTATCAATATGAGGAAGTACCCTTATCACTCCTCTGTGTTTTCCTTCTACCTCCTTAATTTATGTAAGTGTGCGTGTGTATGAGTGAATCTCCTGTGTGTTTCTGCGGCAGATAACTGCCTAATTATTCGACTAAATAGTGAAGAAAAAAACTAATCCCGTGAAAAATTGTGTTAAGGGCCTGTTACCCTGTTGCGGTTACTAGTGTTGACTTAAGCCTATACTAAGGAGTTCAAATTAGAATGACTCCCCCCTAACTACTGTATAATACTGTACCCACCTTACTGAGTATCTAATAACTTTAAACCTATAGATTCTGGATTATCTCAAATGGGTATCAGAGAATCAGACAGTCAGAGTACTAGCCCTGATTTAATTAGGAGACTGCTCACTAAACATAAAGTCTCCAGAGGAAAAAAAAATGTTTTCAGCCTAACCGAAGTCTGGCAATGCACAAACTTAATCTAACAACAGGGAGTACTTTTTACTACTACCTAAACATAAAGCCTCTAGCAAAGGGGAAAAAGGAAATAAGTATTTTCAACCTAACCAAAATCTCACAACAGGGAGTACATTTTACACCTTATTAGCGACAGCAAGGTTTAAGCAAGATAGCATTTCATTTTTCTCTAAGCTGTTATAATATGTACAAAGCCAATTAAGTATTAGTATGTTTATATCAATAAAACTTCACACAAAAAGTTCCTCTTTTTTTCCCCCCTTATATTCCTGTGTGAGACTGCTTGAGAGAGACTAACAAGCTCGCTTTTGCTAGAATAGTTCTTCTGAAACTTTGTACTTCCCTCTGTTGGGACCGGGGAAACTGCCCAATTAAGCACTGTGAGTTGGATATCAATCCCCAAATAGGAGAGTTCCCAAATACGTCTGAAGATCCTGACAACTTTTTTCCCCTTTTTTTTTTCTTTTTCAACAACACATGCAGCCAGAGAAAGCGAGCTCTTAAAGGGCAGAACTAATACTGAGGGAACCCTGCCCTTAATGTTCAATGTCCTCCCACTGTTATCCCAGCAACCCCAATACTGACTTGACCAACAAGCAAAAAGTGTATCAGTGGTGCCTTATACTTGCGAGCTGGTAACCAGAATTCCTTACTCCATGCCAGCCATCTCTTGCCGAAGTGGTGCTGCCGGGTAAAGCTGTGATGCAGTCCGTCCTCTGTATCAGAGGTTCTCAATTCCTTCCGGGTCAGTACTATTCCCCAATCCCTGGGAGATCCACAGATTTTGGCATTGCGGTAGAGGTGTGATGCGTTCGGATCCCTCCGCACTCCTCCAACACCTCCACCTGCAGCGTGACTTCCGGGTAATGGGTTTGCCACTTCCTCTATCCACAGGAGGTAAGCGCCTTGCATACATTGAATCTTCGTCGTGCAGAGTTACTCTGTGTGTTCACAATGCAACTTTTCACTGGTCTGGGCACAATGATAGCTCCTGGACTTTTATTAAAATATAGAGAATAGCGGTCCTACCCCTGGCCCAACCGGCCACTGTGATTTCCTCCTCAGGCTAACTAACGGCTTATCTTCAGCCCACCTAAACCCCACTTGAATCTGGGGCTATGAGGCTATGAGTAGAGGCATCGATTGCAGATGCTGCAGCGAGGCAGCGACATGGAGCATGCTGCTGTTAGGCTCTGCCTCCAAACCGGAAATCAAAAAAGCATACTGAACAGAGGCCCTTTAAATAATAAGTTTCACACGGATGATGTACACCAGTCTGGCCATAAAAGGAAGTGCAGGAAATGAGCAGCATCACACAGTATGCACCAGAGTCAGCAAGAGAAATTAGTAAAATGGCTGCCAGCAGCACATGGCAAACAAAGCAGGGAAAAAACCCTGACAGTACCCTCCCCTCAATGACCCCTCCCCTGCGGGAGGACCAAAGGCTTATTGGGGAAACGGGCATGGAAGGCACAGAGGAGGACGGGAGCATGAACATCAGAGGAGGGAACCCATGAACGCTCCTCCGGACCGTAGCCCCTCCAGTGAACCAAATACTGTACGCGGCCCCTGGACATACGAGAGTCAATAATGCTGCGGACCTCATACTCCTCATGGTTGTCAACAAAGATAGGACAGGGACGAGGCAACACAGTGGTAAACCGATTACAAGCCAATGGTTTCAAGAGGGAGACATGAAAAACATTGGAGATGCGCATTGCAGGAGGAAGGTCAAGAGCGCAGGCCACAGGATTGACCCATCGGAGTATTCGAAAAGGACCAACATAACGGGGAGCCAGTTTATTGGAAGGCACACAAAGGTTCAAGTTGCGGGAGGACAGACAAACTCTCTCACCAACCTGGTAGGAAGGCGCGGGCAGACGCTTACGATCAGCCTGGAACTTTTGGCGCTGCATAGAACGATGAAGGCAATCCTGAATCTACACCCATGTGGAACGGAGTTGCCAGAGATGCTCCTCCAAAGCCGGAATACCCTGAGACATGAATGAATCGGGCAACAAGGATGGTTGAAACCCATAATACGCCATCAACGGGGATAACTTGGAGGAAGCATTAATAGCACTATTATGAGCAAACTCTGTCCAAGGTAACAGTTCAGAACAATTATTGTGGTGATCTTAGACATAGCAACGGAGGAAATGTTTCAGAGCCTGATTAGACCGTTCCGCAACCCCATTGGATTGAGGGTGATATGCAGAGGAGAAGGAAAGCTGGATCTCCATTTGAGCACAAAAGGAACGCCAAAATCTGGAGACAAACTGCCTACCCCGGTCCGACACTATCTCCTTGGGTAACCCATGTAAACGGAAGACCTCCCGGGCAAAAATTAAGGCAAGATCCTGAGCGGTAGGCAACTTCTTCAAGGGAATGCAATGTGACATTTTAGAAAAACGGTCAACCCCCATAAGGATAACAGTATTGCCATTGGAAACAGGGAGCTCGACAATGAAGTCCATGGAAAGATGTGTCAAAGGATGCTCACCATTAGCAATAGGTTGAAGAAGACCCACAGGAAGACGTCGAGGAGTCTTATTCTGTGCACAAACTGAGCAGGAGGCAACATACACAGCAACATCAGAACGAAGACCTGGCCACCAGAATTGTCGAGTGACAGACCAAATCATTTGGTTCTTGCCTGGGTGACCTGCAGCTTTAGGATAGTGGTAAGTGTGCAAAAGTTTAGTTTGAAGATTCTCAGGAACAAAACACTTACCAGTAGGTTTCTCAGGAGGTGCATTGGTTTGTGCAGCCAGGATCTCCTCCCCCAAGGGAGAAGTCAAATTAGTACGTATGGTAGCCAAAATATGGTCAGGAGGTATAACTGGAGTAGGTACAGACTCCTCCTTGGACAGAGGCGAAAATTGTCGAGAGAGGGCATCAGCCCTAACATTCTTACTACCAGGCAGGTAGGAGACCACATAATTAAACCGAGACAAAAATAGCGCCCATCTCGCCTGTCGGGGCGACAAACGTTTTGCTTCAGATAGATAAGTTAAATTCTTGTGGTCAGTAAGAATGAGCACTGGCACGCTAGTACCCTCGAGAAGATGCCTCCATTTCTTGAGTGCCAAAATTATGGCCAGTAATTGCCTGTTGCCAATTTCATAATTGCACTCCGTTGGAGACAATTTCTTAGAGAAGAAACCACACGGATGCAAGGAACCGTCAGGCGTAGGACGTTGAGACAAGAGGGCACCTACTCCAGTCTCAGATGCATTGATCTCAAGGACGAAAGGCAGGACAGGGTTTGGATGAGCCAGAACTGGAGCTGCAGCAAAGGCAGTCTTAAGACTATCAAAGGCCTTAATTGCAGTAGGTGACCAATGAAGTGGATCATTCTCTTTATGGGTCATGTCTGTGATAGATTTGACCAAGGAAGAAAAGTTTTTAATAAACTTTCTATAGTAATTGGCGAACCCCCAAAAATATTGAATAGACCGAAGACCAACTGGGCGAGGCCACTGCAGAACTGCAGATAACTTGTCAGGATCCATGGAGAACGCTGCAATGGAGATAACATAACCTAGGAAGGTTACTTGAGTCTGATGGAACTCACATTTCTCGAGTTTACAAAACAGGCCGTTCTCACGTAGTCTCTGAAGAACCCGTGTAACATCAGAACAATAAGCCTCAAGTGTGGGTGAGTGTATGAGGATGCCGTCTAAGTACACCACAACACACTGTTGCAACATATCTCGTAGGACATCATTAATAAATTCCTGGAAAACAGCAGGAGCATTACATAGGCCAAAGCGCATTACAAGATACTCATAATGCCCGCTCCTGGTGTTAAATGCTGTTTTCCATTCGTGGCCCTCCTTGATCCTAACGAGATTGTACGCTCCTCTTAAATCAAGTTTAGTAAAGACTGTAGCTCCCTTGAGGCGGTCAAAGAGTTCTGTAATGAGCGGAATAGGGTAAGCATTCTTAATGGTAAGACGATTAAGACCCCTATAATCGATGTATGGTCTTAACTCGCCACCGTTTTTCTTCACAAAGAAGAAGCCAGCCCCTGCAGGAGAGCAGGATTTGCAGATGATCCCCCGCGACAGAGCTTCAGCAACATACTCCCCCATAGCATAATTGTCCGCAACAGACAGAGGGTAAACCCGGCCCCGAGGAGGAATAGCTCCGGGTTGCAGGCCTATGGCACAATCGTAAGACCGGTGAGGAGGCAACGTACCGGCACGCACCTTGTCAAAAACGTCTAGTAACTCTCGGTACTCCTCTGGCAATTGAGATACCGAAGAAGTGCACAAGACTTTAACTGGTTTCCGAAGACAAGTGGAAATACATTGCAGAGACCATGACAAAATTTGGGACCTGTGTTAGTCGAGACTGGGATTGTACTTTTGGAGCCAGGGATAACCCAGAACAACCGTAAAATGCGGAGAGTTTATCACCTGGAACTGGAGGGTTTCAAAATGGAGAGCCCCAACAGCCATGGGTAACGGAGCAGTTTCGTGAGTAACGAGTGCAGGCTGAAGGGGCCTGCCATCAATGCCCTCAATAGCAAGCGGAACGGACCGAGACAAAACATGAATGGAGTGCTTTGATACAAAAGCACTGTCAATTAAATAGCCCGCAGCATCAGAGTCAACAAGAGCCTGGTTGACTATGGAGGAGTCCACCCAGGAAAGGACAACCGTGACCAAAGGTTTCTTCTTTAGCAGTTCCGGGGACGAGGATAAACCACACATGGTCTGCCCCCGACAGGACCTTAGGTGTGAGTGTTTCCTGGCCGTGTAGACTTCAAAAAGGTGACCCTGTAACCCACAATAGAGGCAGAGCCCCTCCCTCCTCCTAAAGGCCCTTTCCGCCACGGAGAGACGCGTGAATCCCAACTGCATCAGCTCAGCAGTACCTGGTGACTCAGGACCAGGAGGCATGGGAGGAGAGGGAGGCATGGGTGGGAACGAACACGTAGGAGACAACAGAACAGGAGGCTTCCGCAAGCGCTCCTTGAAAGAGGGCCTCTCACTTAGTCTGATGTCAGTTAGGATAAAAAAAAAGACATCATTGCCTTGAGATCTTCTGGTAAATCTCTGACAGCGACTTCATCTTTAATCGCATCAGAGAGCCCATGAAAGAAGGCGGCAACAAGGACTTCATTGTTCTAACCTACCTCTGCGGCAAGCGTACGG